>NC_081379.1:3385596-3640596 GCF_030684315.1 Stegostoma tigrinum | reverse complement strand
CAATCCTCAGGAAGGACATACTAGCCCTGGAGTGTGTCCAGCGGAGATTCACACGGATGATCCCTGGAATGGTAGGTTTAGCGTATGATGAACAGCTAAGGATCCTGGGATTGTACTCATTAGAGTTTAGAAGATTTTGGGGATATATAATAGAAACTTACAAGATAATGAATGGTTTAGAAGGGGTGGACGCTATGAAGTTGTTTCCATTAGGCGGGGAGACTAGGACCCGTGGGCACAGCCTTAAAATTAGAGGGGGTAAATTTAAAACTGAAATGAGACGACATTTCTTCAGCCAGAGAGTGGTGGGCTTGTGGAATTCATTGCCAGGGAGTGCAGTAGAGGCCCGGACATTAGATGCCTTCAAGGCAGAGATTGATAAATTCTTGATCTCAGAAGGAATCAAGGGCTACGGGGAGAGTGCAGGGAAGTGGAGTTGAAATGCCCATCAGCCATGATTTAAATGGCGGAGTGGACTTGATGGGCCGAATGGCCTTACTTCCACTCCTATGTCTTATGGTCTTATGGTCTAAACATCTTTTACTGACCTTCAGGTGCCAACTGATGGATACAGCACAGCTCAAGAAGCAAGGCTGTAATCTGCGGCTCAATACACGCTCACTAATGCAGGCACCTGGTAACCAATCAACAGGGAAGGTGCTTTGTATGGTTTCCATATAATGAAGGGATCAAGACAAGAAAACAAGTCTCAGAAGGATCACAAGGGAATTGCAACAAGAGTAAGACGTCAAAAACTTTCAATGTAAAACAGTGCGGCACATCCTCAGCACTGACCCTCCGCCAGTGCCCACTCCCTCAGCACTGACCCTCCGCCAGTGCCCACTCCCTCAGCACTGACCCTCCGACAGTGCGGCGCTCCCTCAGCACTGACCCTCCGACAGTGCCCACTCCCTCAGCACTGACCCTCCGACAGTGCGGCGCTTCCTCAGCACTGACCCTCCGACAGTGCGGCGCTCCCTCAGCACTGACCCTCCGCCAGTGCCCACTCCCTCAGCACTGACCATCCGCCAGTGCCCACTCCCTCAGCACTGACCCTCCGACAGTGCGGCGCTCCCTCAGCACTGACCCTCCGACAGTGCAGCGCTCCCTCAGCACTGACCCTCCGACAGTGCCCACTCCCTCAGCACTGACCCTCCGACAGTGCCCACTCCCTCAGCACTGACCCTCCAACAGTGCAGCGCTCCCTCAGCACTGACCCTCCGACAGTGCGGCGCTCCCTCAGCACTGACCCTCCGACAGTGCGGTGCTCCCTCAGCACTGACCCTCCGACAGTGCGGTGCTCCCTCAGCACTGCACTGGGCCTAAATATGACTATCTCCAGGAGATTAAATGTCAGGTTATCTCCACAATGTAGAAGTTCCTCATCCTGTTCAAAATGAAAATGTACATGTTTAAGTTTTTTTGCAGTATTTTTAAACGGAGCTGAATTAGAGACTCCCATGCGGCAGTCGAACCTTTTTGGATTATATTGCAGGTCACAGATTACTGTGAAAATAAATGTTTGAATGACAGGTCTACAATTCATCAAATTGAATGGAAAATAAAGTGCATGGACAGATTGTTTCATATTGAAATCAATCACCCACTTTTAATTTCCCACAGGGAACAGCATATAGGATTTCAGAGGACTGATAAGTTTGACGCCTCATTAACTGTCTGTCTGGGTTTATCTTTCAATGTAGTACCATCTTCCACACTCTGAGCACCAAAGGGCAGGTCATGAGACCCTGCCTTTCACATGACAGATCCAATTGACTGTGGCATGTTCCCCATCATTCTCTGTGCGTCCAGGCTCAAGTTTGATATTTTAAAAGACATTCCCAGTACCTCTGGCAACAGGAATGTTTAACAACAGCCTGCACATCCTCCTGCGATTTGTAGAAGTTGACGGTGGCCTTGGGAAGTGTGAAGAAAATGTGCTTTGTGCTGAACTGAGTGTGAATGGAGCCTGTGGATGGTCTTTGAGTTACCAGGAATGCGAAACTCTGCAGTGTCACACTCGTGTTACATAGAACATAGAACATAGAACAGTACAGCACAGAACACTGACCACTACAGAATCGGTGGTTTGTTTGAGCCCCTGTCAACCCCAGGATGGAATCATCGCCAGCGATCTCAGAATTATTTGTCCATCGCTAATTACTCTTAGGAATTTTGTCCAGACATGCCCCAGTTCCCAACATCCACACCTAGTGCCACACTGCCTGAATTGACACTCTGTCCATTACTACACTGTGCTGGAGAATTTACATCAATGATAGGGATGCTAATTTAGGAGGCATGTAATCGTGGAATTCCCTACAGTGTGGAAACAGGCCATTCAGCCCAACAAGTCCACACCGACACTCCAGAGAGATTCCCACCCAGACCCATTCCCCATCCCTGCATTTCCCCACATCTAGCCCACCTAACCTAAATATCCCTGGGCACCACGGGCATTTTAGCATGGCTAGTCCACCTAGCCTGCACATCTTTGGACTGTGGGAGGAAACTGGAGGCCCATGCAACCATGATTAGTAAGTTTGCAGCTGGCAACAAAATTGGTGATGTAGTGGGCAGTGAGGAAGGTTATGTAAGATTTAGAAGTAGATCTTGATCAAATGGTTCAATAGGCTGAGGAGTGACAGATGGAGTTTAATTTGGATAAATGCAAGGGATTGCACTTTGGTACAACAAACAAGAGCAGGATTTACACAGTTAGTGGTAGGGCCTTCGGTAGTGTTGTAGAACTGAGAGACCTAGAGGTACATAATCCTTTGAAATTCCCATCACATGTAGACAGGATGGGTTAAGAGGGCCATATCTCATTTGCCTTCATTGCTCAGACCTTTGGTATAGAAGTTGAGACGTCACGTTGAGGTTGTACAGGACATTGGTGAGGCTGTGTCTGGAATACCGTGTCCGGTTCTGCTCGCCCTGTTACAGGAAGGATATTATTAAACTGGAGAAGGTTCAGAAAGATTTACCGGGATATTGCTGGGAGTGAAGGGTTTGAAATATAAAAATAGGCTGGAAAGACTGGGGCTTCTTCCACTGGCTTGTAGGAGGTTGGGGGGTCATCTTATTGAGGTTTATAAAATCATGAGAGGCATAGATAAGGTGAATATCAAGGATCTTTCTGGGGTAGGGGTGTTCAAAACTAGGGGACGTTTTAAGGCAAGAGGAGAAAGAGTTAAAAAGGACATGGGGTGGGGGGCAACATTTTTAAACAGAGAATAGTTCATGTGTGGATTGGTCTCCACAGAAAGTGGAGGATGCAGGTATAGTTATTATGTTTAAAAGACATTTGGATAAGTTCATGAATAGGAAAATACTGAAGGGATATGGGCCAAACACAGGAAAGATGGGACTAGTTTAGTATGGGAAGCATGGTCAGCATGGACTGGTTGGTTCAAAGGGTCTCTTTCCATGTTGTATTAGTCTATGACTCAGTCAATGTTTTCTGCTAAGCTCCAGAATGGTATGTGAGGGCAGGGAGAATGCTACAAGTAACCTTGAAAAAATAATACACCCTCACCAACACATGGGAATCGCTTGGCCTAGAATCGCTTGCTGTACAAACAGCATCTTCACTAAGCACTTCAAGTACAGCACCAAGTGGAAGCCAACTTCAAGCAGTGGAGACAGAATGCAAAATCCAGACGACTCCACCTGTCAACCGCCCCAATAATGCGGCAGAACCTGCAGCAGAGGCCATGGCCCAGTGGCATTAGCACAGTACTGTTAGTCCAGAGACCGAGACAATGTTCTGGGGTCCCGGGTTCATCTCCCATCAATGCAGATAGTAGAATCCAATAAAAATCTGGAACTAAAGGTCTGATGATGGCCGTGAAACCCACCTGGTTCTTTACTGTCCTTTAGGGAAAGGAACTGCCGTCTTTACCTGGTCTGGCCTCCATGTGACTGCAGACCCACAGTAATGTGACTGACTCTTAATGGCCCTCTGGGCAAAACATTCATGGTCTTGCCATTGGCACACTCCTATGAATGGACATTTTATTCACTGGAATGCGGGAAGTTGAGAGTGACAGTATTGAGGTTCATCAAACCACGAGGAGCATAGATAGGGTGAACGGCCAAGGTCTTTTCCCCAGGGTGGGGAAGTCCAAAACTAGAGGGGCATAGGTTTAAGGTGAGAGGGGAAAGATTCAAAAGGGACATGAGGAGCAACTTGTTCACACAGAGGGTGATGCGTGTATGGAACGAGCTGCCAGAGGCAATGATAGATGCAGATACAGTTAGACCATTGAAAGATGTGCGGGTTAGGTGGATTGGACATGTTGAAATTGTCCATGGTGTTAAGGGATGTGAAGGTTAGGTAGATTAGCCATGGTAAATGCAGAGTTATGGGACATGGTTGGGGAGGCTGGGTCTGAGTGGGGTGCTCTTGAGAGGGTTGGTGCGGACTTGATGGGCCAAATGGCCTCCTTTTGCACTGTAGGAGTTTATGATTCCAAGATGTAAGTGACATTTGGCAGGTGCATGGATAGGAAAGCTTTAGAGGGAATTGGGCCAAACGCAGGCAAGTGGGACTAGTTTAGTTTGGGAACATGGTCGGCATGGACAAGTTGGACCGAAGGGTCTCTTTCCAAGCTGTATGACTCAATGACTGGACTACTCAGCCTCTGCAGAACCCATACATTCCACCCACCCTCCCCATCCCACCCCATTTCGAACACAACAGACGATGAGAGAGGAACTGAAGAGCTGCTCCCATCGTGTGATGCGACTGTGGTCTTGATGAGCAGTTTCACAGCCTCTCTGTGAGACAGAGTTCTCACTGTGGACTGATTGCGGTGGTCTCTGTTACATCAGTCTGCTGTATATGCAATGCTGAAACAGAGCGTAGGCTGTTTCCTGTATCACACTGTTTGTGCAAACTCAGCCGACTGTTTGCTTCAGTTGTTTAAATGCATACTTTCTGCGCAGGAACAGAGAAACTTAAGAGCCAAAGATAACTTAAAAATAAATAATGGACAGGTTGAGAATAATTTCAACGGTATTTGGAATATTGGCCTTTACATAGTTAAGGTGAGAGGAGAGAGATTAAAAAAAAATGTGAGCAGATGTTTTACACAGAGGGTGGACTGATTGGACCAGAGGGTCTGTTTCTGTGCTGTATGATATTATGACCGTGACTTCAAGGCATCAGGAGACACATGAGATAAATCTCGTGTTTTGGCGAGACCCTGTTCAATTCAGGAAAGAATAATCAGCCTCGGATGGGCAAGGAACACTGAAACCGATGAAACGCTGGATTCCAGCTCATTGCTACTGTTCCACTTCTAGATATTCTCAAAATCAACTTGCTCAGATGTGACTTGGCCTCCTGCTTTAGAGGATGGGGCACTACCAGTTCACCACGTGAGCCCCTTAACCAATCCTACTTATATTCGTGGCATCCCCAATAGCGGGCCATTCACCCCATCAAGTCCACACTGTTCTTCTGAAGAGCATCCCAACCAGACTCACCCCTACCCTATGCCCGTGACCCTGCATTTCCCCTGGCTAACCCACCCTAACCTGCACATCCCCGAACACTTCAGTCGATTTAGTGTGGCCAATCCACACTAACCCGCACATCTGTGGACTGTCAGAGGAAACTGGAGCACCCGGAGGAAGCCCACGCAGACACGGGGAGAACGTGCAAACTCCACACAGGCAGTTGCCCGAGGGTGGAATTGAGCCTGGGTCCCTGGCGCTGTGAGGGAGCTGTGCTGACCACTGTGTATTCCTGGCCGAGAGAGAGCCTGGCACGTTGTGGACCTTCTCCCCTATAAAGAGCTGTTCTGTTGACCTGCTGCTGAGTTGAAGAGAGGGCTGTGAAATCTGATGGTTGTAGTCTGCCACACAATACTTCCCATGCCCCTGTCCTGTAGGGACAGCAGAGATTGTCACTGTAACAAAGTGTGGAGCTGGATGAACACAGCAGGCCAAGCAGCATCTCAGGAGCACAAAAGCTGACGTTTCGGGCCTAGACCCTTCATCAGAGAGGGGGATGGGGAGAGGGAACTGGAATAAATAGGGAGAGAGGGGGAGGCGGACCGAAGATGGAGAGAAAACAAGATAGGTGGAGAGGAGAGTATAGGTGGGGAGGTAGGGAGGGGATAGGTCAGTCCAGGGAAGATGGACAGGTCAAGGAGGCGGGATGAGGTGGTAGGTAGGAAATGGAGGTGCGGCTTGAGGTGGGAGGAAGGGATGGGTGAGAGGAAGAACAGGTTAGGGAGGCAGAGATGGGCTGGGCTGGTTGTGCGGTGCAGTGGGGGGGAGGGGAAGAACTGGGCTGGTTTTGGGATGTGGTGGGGGAAGGGGAGATTTTGAAGTTTGTGAAGTCCAAGTTGATACCATTGGGCTGCAGGGTTCCCAAGCGGAATATGAGTTGCTGTTCCTGCAACCTTCGGGTGGCATCATTGTGGCACTGCAGGAGGCCCATGATGGACATGTCATCTAAAGAATGGGAGGGGGAGTGGAAATGGTTTGCGACTGGGAGGTGCAGTTGTTTGTTGCGAACTGAGCGGAGGTGTTCTGCAAAGCGGTCCCCAAGCCTCCGCTTGGTTTCCCCAATGTAGAGGGAGCCACACCGGGTACAATGGATACAGTATACCACATTGGCAGATGTGCAGGTGAACCTCTGCTTAATGTGGAAAGTCATCTTGGGGCCTGGGATGGGGGTGAGGGAGGAGGTGTGGGGGCAAGTGTAGCATTTCCTGCGGTTGCAGGGGAAGGTGCCTCTTACTGTGGCCTGTAATTAAAATCGACCCTGATGTACTTGTCCACGTATTTTCAAACTGAAGAATTGCGCACTCCGTGTTGCGATGATATGTCTCATTAAAAGTCGGGAATGACACAAAGTAAAACAGAAAAAAAGACCTGCATTCCTACAGCACCTTACATGGCCTCAGGGTCTCCCAAGGTGTTTTACAGCCAATGAAATGCTTTTGAAGTGTAGTAACTGTTGTTATACAGGAAACACAGGGGCTATGTTGTTGACTGCAAACTCCTGTAAAATGCATTGGGATAAACGGCCAGATAATTTGTTATTTTAAACAAAGAATGGATCATAGAATCCCCACAGTGTGGAAGCAGGACATTCAGCCTATTGAGTGCAAACTTGTTCTCCAAACAGCATCCCACGAGACACCCCTCCCTTCCCTATTCCTGTAACCCTGCATTTCCCATGACCAACCCACCTAACCTGCACATCTTTGAACTGTGGGAACAGACCTGCGTAGACACAGGGAGAATGTGCAAACTCCACACAGACTGATGCCCGAGGCTGGAATCGAACCCCGGATCCCTGGTGCTGTGAGGCTGCAGTGCGGACCACTGAGCCACCGTGCCGTAAGTGACAAAGTATTCAGAATAATTCTGGATTCTTTTGCGATCCTGTGCCAGTTGCTGAAATTGGTCCAGTGGATAATTTCACCAAACCCAAACCAAAAATAAAATTGGCGAAGGAATTCTGGAGGATCTTGAAGGAATCTTGAATCTTGAAGTAATTCTGTAATGCTGCAGAATTTGTTGCTAATTAATTGCCTCCAATCGTCGACCTTAACCGATCCAGTAGATCTATGCACCTAACATCATTGTCTGTTCTGCTTCTCTAGAGGGGATAGGTATAAATTAATTAACATTGAATGAGTTTTGTTAAGTGTTTATTTTACATTTTTAATGATGTTTTCCTCTCTACAAGTGCCCAGAGGCTATACAAATAGGCCTGCATCATTAAAATCTCTGGTGCTTATCCAGAAATCCTCTCTGAAAAAATGAAAGCCCTGAATATCTATTGCCATTTTTTTACTGATTGAATGTGCGTTGGTGTTATATATCACTTTATATGCAATAAAGTCAAGAGTTCTATTGGCTTGTAATGTAACAGACTAAAACTCTGTCAATCAAACCAAAGAGGTTGACCCTTTCCTGGTGGTATAATAGAATGTACAATGTGTGAACAGGCCATTCTCTAACTGAGGTTAAGGGGAATTTAGACAAACACTGGGTAGGTAATTATAGATAAAATCTCTTTGCTGTATTCAATGCTGCTGCATTGACATTAGGTAAAGGACAACGAGATAAAGCAATTTAAAGATTCAAAAATAAATATGTGACATATATGCAGCGTGACAGTCAAGCCTCGGCGAACTGTCTGTGTGGAGTGTGCACATTCTCCCCGTGTCTGCGTGGGTTTCCTCTGGGTGCTCCTACAGTCCAAAGATGTGCAGGCTAGGTGGATCGGCCATGCTAAATTGCCTGTAATGTTCAGGGGTGTGTGGGTTATAAGGGGATGGATCTGGGTGGGATGCTTCAAGGGGTGGTGTGGACTTGTTGGGACTTGTTGGGCTGAAGGGCCTGTTTCCACACTGTAGGGAATCTAATCTAATCTAATGCTGCAAAATGATGAGAATAGCTATTTCTTTGCCTTAGCTCATAGAAGGAAAACATGTTCTTCTTCAGGGGGTTGGTTAGCATGGACAGCTGGTGTGCCGTGCTAACAGTCTGGTTTCAATGCCCACACCAGATGAGATTACCATGAGGAACTCTCCCTCTCAACCTCTCCCCTTGACTGAGGCTTGGTGACCATCAGATGACGCCACCAACAGCTGTCTGTCTCTGATGAGAGAGCAGGCCTGTGTTGACTTCACTTTTTAGAGATATTGTCACTGGGATAGTAATCCAGAGGTCCAGGTTAATGCTCTGGAAACATGGGTTTAAATCGAGAACAAGAAGCATCATTCAATTAGTGAAAAATATCTGGAATTGAAGACTAGTCTCAGCAATGGTGACCATTTAACCACCGACAATTGTTGTAAAAACCCCACCTGGCTCACTAAGTTCCTTTAGTCATAGAATCCCCACAGCATGAAAACAGGCCATTCAGCCAAACACCACATCTCCAAAGAGCATCCCACCCTGACTCAATCCCTCACCCCTGTATTTCTCAATGCCTAACCCACATATCCCTGAACACTACGGGCAATTCAGCATGGCCGATCCACCTAGCCTGTACATCTTTGGACTGTTGGAGGAAACCGGAGCACCCAGAGGAAACCCACACAGACACAGGGAGAATGTGCAAACTACACACAGACAGTCGCCCGAGGCTGGGATCGAACCCAGGTCCCTGATGCTGTGAGGCTGCAGGGCTAACCACTGAGCAACCGTGCCACCCTTAATAAAAACTGAAAGAACTGTGGATGCTGTAACTCAGGAGCAAAAACAGAAATTGCTGGAAAAGCTCAGCAGGTCTGGCAGCAACTGTGAAGGAAAGGACAGAGTTAACGTTTCGGGTCCAGTGACCCTTCCTCAGAACAGTTCTGAGGAACCGTCATCCTTACCTGGTCTGGCCTACATGTGACTTCAGACCCACAGCAATGTGGTTGACTCTTAACTGCCCTCTGAGATGGTCCCACCAAGTTTCTCCCTTTAGAGGAGAGATTCAGATACCTTCTAGATGGCCGCAAGTTAAATACAGTGGATGTCTGAAGAGATTTGGGGGGGGGGGGGGGGGGCTCAAGTGCACAGATATTTAAAATGTAACAAACGGGTGTAGAAAATAGTCAAGAAAGCTCTAATCTCCTGGTTATAGTCATTTTTAAAAACTGGTGTGATGCATGCAATGTCTATAGAATTCTTAGACTGTGGAAGCAGGCCATTCAGCCCATCAAGTCCATACTGACCTTCTGGAGAACATCCCATCCACCTGCCCTCTTCCTGTAACCCTGCATTTTCCACAGCTCGCCTGCACATCTTTGGACTGTGGGAGGGAACTGGAGCAGCTGGAGGAAACCTGCGCAGATACAGGGAGAATGTGCAAAGTCTATGCAGACAGTTGCCTGAGGATGGAATGGAGCCCAGGTCCCTCATGCTGTGAAGCAGCGATGCTAACCACTGATACCCCTTGTTAGCAATGTTATCATTGTGACAAAATAGAAGAACATGTAAGTGGTCATTCCCTGAGCAGGACTCAAACTGAGGTCTCGATGGGAAAAATACTGCCTCCTAATGCCTAGACCACTAGGGAGGGCAATCCCCCATGTACACTGGTCAGCCAGGACTTTCTTGATTGGTCCAGGTTAACAACCCCAGTTAAGGAGCTTGTAGTTGGTGAGTAGGCCCGTGTAGGTCTGGTCTTATTTTTATAGCGTACCCTGCGACATCTTCCCCCCCACGTCTGGTTCCTCTGACACGGACCATAGCCCGTCTCTTGCGTCCGGAGCATCTTGGGAGAATTTTCTCCTCTTCTCCCGGCAGTGATGGTATTCCAGGCTGCATCCATCTCGGACTCTGAGGTTTCCTTGACCCTACGTGGAGCGGGAGAGTATACAGTTTCTGCCAGGCCTTCAGGCTGTTCTGAAGGGGCCGGCTATGTTTTGCTCCTGCCCCGTTTGTGAGATGAGAGTTTTCATCATTCCAGTGCCGAGCTCCGTTCCTAAACTAAATAGTCTTAGAGGCAACATGTACCTGGTGTCAGCGTCCTGGGCTCTTTGTGCTGCCGAGGTCTGGATACTTCCAGGAATCTAAACCCTTCCTGTTTCCTCAAAGATTGCCAGAGAGTTTCCAGCATTTTTTAAAATTGGAAAAGTTGATGATTTCCAAAGCGGGTAAACCTTATTGATGGGTCAAGTTTAAAGATAAGGCAGGACAATTCCCTGGCACAGATATTTGTAGCACTCACCAGCCTCACATTCCCAGGAACAACGCTGGAGAGTGCAATGCCTGCATCTCAAAACAGGTAAATGATTTTAAAAAATTATCCTGCAGGAATGTTGGCAAACATCTGATGAATTTCTAATAAAACACATCAGTCCACAATTGGAAACTGTGTTCTGTTCACCATTAACGAGTTAAGATCTCCATTAAAATAATGGACAATGTGAATTTCACAGGGTAATTAGAAGCATTAGCACACCGTTAGTCTCATGGTGTAATTTTAAAGCCCAGAGTGTTTACACTGATTTATACTGTTCTGCTCAGGGCTCGTTATTTTTCTGGCGTTTTAGGAGCAAATTATTTGCAGATGTTGGAATCTGTACTGAAAACAAAACAAGCTGCAAATCATAGCAAGCCAAGCAGCATCACGCAGTTCTGATGAAGAGTTATTTAGTCTCAAAACATTAGCTTTCTCTCTCTTCACAGATGCTGCCTGATCCCCTGTGACTTCCAGCATTTTTTTTTGTTTTCACTGGAGTTTTAAGAGTTTCTTTGAACAAGCCAGCTTTCGTTGAAAATCCAACCAAATATATTCCAGGTCAATTGTCAAATGCCAGGATAACTGTCTGGCTTTGTTCCACTCAGAGCACCAATCTGTTCCTCTTACAAGAGGCAAAAAACCCTGCCTTGGTTCAGGGCTAATATTCCCAACTCAGAAATCAGAGTTTGTACCCTACATCTCACAGCCCAAATTACAGGCATTACAGGAATAGTGGGCCAAATGGTATCCTGTAATAAGTCAGTATTTCAGTGAGGCCAGATCTCCCAGCTATGAATGTTGAATTGATCATTGATTAGGTTACTCCTGTCCTTCAGGGTTGTGCCAGTTCAAAAGCCTTTATATTTTACAGGGCTATTCTCCAATATTGACTAGGATAAACTAGGTAATGAATAAAGAAAGAAGTGTTTTATAAAATTCTTCAGAAATATTCTGGTGGTGCAGTGGTAGTACTCTTGTCTCTGAGTCAGGTGACCTGAGACAGAGGAGCAGGGCAGAGGGTGTGAAACAGAGGGTACAAAACAGTGTGGCAGAAACAAAGGGGCAGAAACAGAGGGTGAGAAACAGATGTGGAGAATCAGGGGCCAGAAACAAAGGGGCAGAAGCAGAGGGTGAGAAACAGGGTGAGAAACAGAAAGTGTGAAACAGAAGGGCAAAACAGAGGGGGAGAAACTGAAATAGAGAAACAGAGGGGCAGGAACAGAGAGACGGAAACAGAGTGTGAGGAACAGAGGCCATGATCACACTGAATGGTGGAGCAGGCTGCAAAGGCTGAATGGCCTACTCCTGCTCCTAGCTTTCTATCTGGGTTCAAGTGCTACCTGCTCTGGACGTGTGTCACAACATGCCCAGCTTGTCGTTTAGAATCAATGCCAGAAGAGTTGATGACTGCAAATCTACCCGAAGAAAATACCAATTGCAAGTGAGTGCTACCTGGGGACTTCCTTTCCAATAGCTGGAAAGGTCCTGTTCTCAACTCTAAATACTGACCGTTTGAGTAATAATTACATATTCATAGTGTAATGTAGTCTAACAAAAGATATTCAAAACATGTACGGAAAGAAAGCCAGTCATAAAATGCAAATCGTCATGGTTGAAAAGTATATTGAGGGCCGCATGGATCTCATTGACTATGTTAACCTGGGCTAATCAGCGATCCCTGGCTGAAAGATCTAAATAGGAGACTCAGAGTGTTTCCTCAGCCTAGGGGCAGGCTCTGAGCTGGCTGGTCAGAGCCCACGTACTGTGCACATCTAAATAAAGGGCCCTGGCCTCTGTGCAGTTATTTCACAAAGACTATTTGATCCATTTGGACTTTTCTTATCCTACTCTCATGTTAAATTTCTCACTCCATGTTGACTTCATCGCCTATTTGTGCCCCTGTGGCACTGTTCGTCCCCACCTCTGCTTTTTATTGCCTTTATTCTTTCATGAGTCACTGGGAAGGGTCAACATTCATTATCGAGCCCTGACTGCCCTTGAGCTGAGTGCTTTGTCAGACCCTGCACCCACAGGGGCCTACTTTCATTGTTTATCTCCTCCAGGCTCAGCTACTTTGTGAACACAGGGACTGTGCCAATGTCTAATCTTTTTGCTCAGGGTCAATCTGCTGTGGCCCAGTGAGTGGCTCCTCTTCCCTTCAGGTAAGAGTCCCCCTCCGAGACCTGGGTGCATAATTCAGTCGAACCTCTTGTTGCAGTATTGAGAGAGTGCTCCAATGTTGTTTCACAAAAGATGTTAAGCTGAGACTCCCTCTGTCCTCTCACATGATGCAAATGATATTGTTTCGAAGGGGACCAGCGGATGATATCCTCGATAATATGCGCCCCACGATCTGCAACTCAAGAACAGGTTATCTGTTCCTTCTCACAGGGCTATTTCTCATAGCGTGGTAGTGACGGTCGTGGTTCCTACACGACAAACATTTTGAAAATAATTCATTCACGGTATAGCACTTTTGTGACATTCTGAGTTCAGGAAGTGCTTATAACATGCAATTACTGTCTTCTTTTAAAATTTTAATTCACTTTTTAACAAAGCAGGTTGTCTGGTACAGATTCTATTGGCTGAAAAAGCAGTGGAAGCAGATTAAATGGGAATTTTCAATGAGTTTTTGCTAAATTCTTTGCAGGGAAATTTACAGAGGAGCGAGGAAAGGGCAGGTGATGAGGGTGTGTGAGACTAATTGGTTACCTGTTTCTAAGGGCTGGCAATAGTTTCAATGGGCTCAATGGCCTCCTTCTGTACTACAGCTCGCCCATGTTTAAAGGTGGCACAGTGGCTCAGTGGCTAGCACTGGTGCCTGAAAGCACCAGGGACCTGGCTTTGATTCCAGCCTCTGGTGACTGTGGGGTTTGCACGTTCTCCCCGTGTCTGCGTGGGCTTCCTCCCACAGTCCAAAGTTGTGCAGTTTAGGCTGGATTGGCCGTGATAAATTACACATGGTGTCCAGGGACGTGTTGGTTGGGTGGATTAGCCATTGGGAAATGCAGGGTTACAGGGGTAGGGTAGGTGTATTGGGATGCACTTCAGAGGGACAGCGTGGACTCAATGGGCTGAATAGCCTGCTTTTGCACTGTAGGGATTCTATTTTAAATATCTAAAATATTGTTGTGCAATGTATGATGAGAGAATGTCATGTAAATTGACAGTGAATTGTGGGGCTGCCCTAAAACAACCTTCTAACCAGTTGTCCCATTCCAACCTTAGAACTCTGCCTTCCTCCCTAATGCCATTCTCAGGGACAACTGCTCTGCAAACAATAGTGGAGCTAAATTAGCAATCACAGACCTGTGTACACCATGGCTCATGAAATGCTCTGGGTTACTGAGCGTCCACTGGCATTAATCTGCCAAGCTCGGTAATCTGATCAAGATCGATGATGTTACTTCCATTAAACATTCAGGGAATCAATGGACACAATTGAAACAAATTAATCAGATCTCTGAGCATTTACTGGTGCCAGTGATTTATTCATTTCAGAATACAGCATGAGAGACGTTTTTCAATCATTCATTATATTTTTGAAAGTGACCTTTTGCCCCATGTTCTACTTTTCAATGTAACACTTCAAGAAAGACTTAGAAAGTCTTGTTGGTTCATTTTCTGTCTCTTTGGGCCATTTCCAATTTCAGTTGGTATGTTAACCCTTAGCCCTTCATCATGTCAACAACAACAACTTACCTTCATATGGTACCTTTAATATTGTAAAAATACCCCAAACAGCATTATCAGATATAAACTGGCATGGAGCCAAAGGGAAGCAGCCAAACAGATGGTGAAAAGCATGCTCAGTTATGGATTATTTTACAAAATGTTGTTGTCCATATGGGCTTCTGTAAGGCATTCCATATGGTTCTATATGGTAGACTGGTTATTAAGGTTCGATCCTATGGAATACATACCAGCCATGTGGATACAAAATTGGGTCAAAGGTAGGAGGCAGAGGGTGGTGGTAGAGGGTTGCTTTTTGGACTGGAGGCCTGTGACCAGCGGTGTGCCACAACAATTGGTGCTGGGTCCACTGCTTTTTGTCATTTATATAAATTATCTGGATGTGATGACAGGAGGTATGGTTAGAAAGTTTTCAGATGACACCGAAATTGGAGGCGTAGTGGACAGTGAAGAAGGTTATCTCAGAGTATAATGGGATCTTGGTCAGATGGGCCAGATGGAGCTTAATTTAGATGAATGGGACGTGCTGAATTTTTAAATCATGGCAGGGCTTATACACTTAATGGCAAGTCCTGGGGAGCGTTACTGAATGAGACCTTGGAGTACAGGTTCATAGTTCCTTGGAAAGCAGGGCCACAGGTAGACAGGGTAATGATGGAGGTGTTTGGTATGCTTGCCTTTATCGGTGAGGGCATTGAGTACTGGAGTTGGGAGGTCATGCTGCAGCTGTACAGGACATTGGAAAGGTCATTTTTGGATATGCATTCAATTCCAGTCTCCCTGCTACAGGAAAGATGTAGTTAAACATAAAAAGGCTCAGAAAAGATTTATGAAGACATTGCCAGGTTGGAGGGTTTGAGCTACAGGGAGAGGCTGGATAGACTGGGGCTATTTTCCCTAGAGCGTCAAGGCTGAGGAGTGAACTTATCGAGGTTTAAAAAATCATGAGGGGCACGGATAGGGGGAACAGACAAGGTGTATACAGGGTTGGCGGTGGGCGGGGGGGGGGGGTGGGTTTCCAAAACTAGAGGGCATAGGTTTAAGGTGAGAGGGGAAAAGATTTAAAATGGACCTGAGGGGTAACTTTTTTAATGCAGAGGGTGGTGCGTGTATGGAATGAGCTGCCAGAGGAAGTGGTGGAGGCTGGCACAATTACAGCATTTAAAAGGCATCTGGATGGTTGCATGTTTAGGAAGGGTTTAGAGGGATATGGGCCAAAAGCTGACAAATGGGACTGGGTTAATTAAAATGCCTGGTTATCATGGATAGGTTGGACCAAAGGGTCTGTATCCATGCTGCACAATGACTCTAAAATGTGTAAATGTGAGAGCTCAGAAGAGCCAGGAGGAGACATGAGAATTTGTTGGTGGATAGGATCAGGGTAAACCCTAAGGCTTTCTATAGGTATTTAAGGAATAAAAGAATGACGAAAGTGAGATTAGGGCCAATCAAGGATAGTAGTGGGAAGTTGTATGTGGAGTGAGATGAGATAGGGGAAGCACTAAATGAATATTTTTCAACAGTATTCACTCTAGAAAACGACAATTTTGTCGAGGAGAATACTGAGATACAGGCTACTAGATTAGGTGGGATTGAGGTTCACAAGGAAGAGGTATTAGAAATCCTTCAGAGGGTGAAGATAGATAAGTCCCCTGGGCCGGATGGGATTTATCCTAGGATCCTCTGGGAAGCCAGGGAGGAGATTGCCGAGCCTTTGGCATTGATCTTTAACTCGTCATTGTCTACAGGAATAGTGCCAGATGACTGGAGGATAGCAAATGTGGTTCCCCTGTTCAAGAAGGGGAGTAGAGACAACCCTGGTAATTATAGACCAGTGAGCCTTACCTCAGTTGTTGGTAAAGTGTTGGAAAAGGTTATAAGGGATAGGATTTATAATCATCTAGAAAAGAATAATTTGATTAGGGATAGTCAGCACGGTTTTGTGAAGGGAAGGTCGTGCCTCACAAGCCTTATTGAGTTCTTTGAGAAAGTGACCAAACAGGTAGATGAGAGTAAACTGGTTGATGTGGTGTATATGGATTTCAGCAAGGCGTTCGATAAGGTTCCCCACAGTAAGCTATTGTACAAAATGCGGAGGAATGGGATTGTGGGAGACATAGCAGTTTGGATCGGAAATTGGCTTGCTGAAAGAAGACAGAGGGTGGTAGTTGATGGGAAATGTTCATCCTGGAGACCAGTTACTAGTGGTGTACCGCAAGGGTCGGTGTTGGGTCCACTGCTGTTTGTCATTTTTATAAATGACCTGGATGAGGGCGTAGAAGGATGGGTTAGTAAATTTGCAGACGACACTAAGGTTGGTGGAGTTGTGGATAGTGATGAAGGATGCTGTAGGTTGCAAAGAGACATAGATAAGCTGCAGAGCTGGGCTGAGAGGTGGCAAATGGAGGTTAATGCAGACAAGTGTGAGGTGATGCACTTTGGTATGAGTAACCGGAAGGCAAAGTACAGGGCTAATGGTAAGATTCTTAGTAGTGTAGATGAGCAGAGAGATCTCAGTGTCCATGTAGACAGATCCTTGAAAGTTGCCACCCAGGTTGACAGGGCTGTTAAGAAGGCATACAGTGTTTTAGCTTTTATTAATAGAGGGATCGAGTTCCGGAACCAAGAGGTTATGGTGAAGCTGTACAAAACTCTGGTGCGGCCGCACTTGGAGTATTGCGTACAGTTCTGGTCACCGCATTATAAGAAGGATGTGGAAGCTTTGGAAAGGGTGCAGAGGAGATTTACTAGGATGTTGCCTGGAATGGAGGGAAGGTCTTACGAGGAAAGGCTGAGGGACTTGAGGCGGTTTTCATTAGAGAGAAGAAGGTTGAGAGGTGACTTAATTGAAACATATAAAATAATCAGAGGGTTAGATAGGGTGGATAGGGAGAGCCTTTTTCCTGGGATGTGACGGCGAGCACGAGGGGGCATAGCTTTAAATTGAGGGGTGAAAGATATAGGACAGATTTCAGGGGTAGTTTCTTTACTCAGAGAGTAGTAAGGGAATGGAACGCTTTGCCTGCAACGGTAGTAGATTCGCCAACTTTAGGTACATTTAAGTCATCATTGGACAAGCATATGGACGTATATGGAATAGTGTAGGTTAGATGGGCTTGAGATCGGTATGACAGGTCGGCACAACATCGAGGGCCGAAGGGCCTGTACTGTGCTGTAATGTTCTATGTTCTATGTTCACATAAAGGGATAGACAGGGTAGATGTAGGGAAGATATTTCCCTTGCTTGGGGGAACTGAGGGTACAATTTATAAATAATGGGATACCACCTAAGACTGAGGTGAGGGGATTTGTTTTTAATCAGAGCGTTGTGAACCTTTAGAATTCTCTCCCAAAGAGGGCTGTGGAAGCTCAGTCTCTGAGTCTGTTTAAGGTACAGATTGCCTGTGGGGTACAGGGGAAATGGGGATGGAGCGGGGAAAAGGCAGTGAAGTGTTCGATCAGCCAGGATCACAAGCATGTTACCAGAGTTGGGGGGTTTGAGCTACAGGGAGAGGGGCCCTAACCCTAACCCTAATCCTAGCCCTATCGCAGAACAGGCTTGATGGACTGAATGGCCTACTCCTGTTCCTATGTCCAACACAGTTAAAGAGAAGGTTAACTGGATGGTACCTGGAATGAGTGGGCTGTCTCATGAGAAAAGGCTCTGGGCTGACCCATAAGAGGAGATGACCTTCCCATGTCCACCTTGTGAAGACCACTTGGGATCTTATACACTTCAATCAAATCACCCCTATCTCTTCTAAACTCTCGTGGAAACTTGCCCAGTCTGTCCAACAATTCAAGGCCTACTTGCTCCAGAAGTGTGTAACAACATCTCTGAACAGGTTTATTAGGAAAAATAGGTTAATAAAAATAAAGGGTGACTTAGGGCCCTCTTGTGGCATAGTGGTGGCGCCCCTTACCCTGGACCAAAGTCCCACCTGCTCCAGAAGTGTCTAGCAACATCTCTGAACAGGTTTATTGGGAAAAATAGGCCATAGTTTAATGTGAAAGGTAAGAATTCAGAGCGGCAAAAACAAAGTTGCTGGAGAAGCTCAGCAGGCCTGGCAGCATCTGTGAGGGAAAAAATAGATTTAAACATTTCGGGTCCGGTGACCCTTCCTCAGAACTGACAGGGAATTTGATGAAACTCAGAGGGTGGTGTGGAGGGCACTGCCTGGGAGGGGAGTTGAGGCAGGAAATGTCACAACCTTTAAAAAGTACTGGGAAGAGCACCTGAAGTGCCCCAACAGTCAAGACTATGGGCCTGGTGCGGGGACTGGTGTATTGTTGGTGGTACAGACAAGATGGGCTGAAGGGCCTCCTCTGTACTGAGTGGTTCTATGGTACAGTCTAATATTATCATTCATTGACATCATCAGAGGCCATGAAACATTTTTACGAAAATCATATGAACACAGTTAAATAACACACAAGAAGAGTTTATCTCTGTAATGTTTCCGAACCCTGTTTTCTACACCATGCAGCTATTCCTATAATCTGCTCAACACTTTGGGCTTCATTTTTCACAGGAAGATTTTTCAAAAACTTTTTCAGGGGACGTGAGGATGTCTGGGTAAACCAAAATTCGTTATCCCAGAGGGCAGTTGATAATCAACCCTATCGCTGTGGGTCTGAAATCACACTTTCCAGTGATGAGTTTGTCTCTCTCACTGCGCGCTGAGTAAAGGCATTATTTTACATTTAAGCCATCCAGGACGAGCTCAGCTCCTGTTGAAACCCATTCCCAGCCACGGTCCCTCCTCCTGGAGCTGATATCCAGGCAGTGAATCTGTTGGCTGACTGGATGGTTAGGGAGCTCAGTCTGTGAGAAGGCAGGACCTGCGCTAAGAGCTGAGAATCTTGCTGTGACTCTCACTGTGTCCCTACAAGTCTCACTCTGGCTGTGCGGTGTTTTTTTTGGTGTTGCAGTCCATCGCTGACGCTTTGATTGCCATTTTCCCTCTGCTTTCCTGGGCTATGAAGATCGAGGGTCAGGATCGTCATGAAGGGCCTTTGGCCGTGCTGCTCTCCTGGGCCTAGCTGCTAGGCCATTCAGAAAGCCCTCGGCTACATGAGGATCGTCCCCGAGCCATTGCTGACCCCTCTTCCTGACAAACACCATCGGTATCACATGTTGGACAAGTTAATGTTGTTACTACAGCAACAAACCTCCTGGATTAGCCGGAATAAATTTGCTGTAAACGTTAATTCACAAATGCTGTGTTGTGAAGAATATGTTTCTCAACTCAAATTTCAATATATTTCAAATATATTATAAGGTAAGTTTGTCATTTATCAAAATGCTGCCTAATGATTCTTGAAGCAGAGTAAAGGTATATCTGTTCATAGCAGCATGGTGGAAGAAATGGGAGAGTTCCAATGCCTGAACATCTCCTGGTCCTCTTGCCATTCAAATAAACTCATAAGTGCACCAGCTACAACCATAATCCTTTTCCTTTTTCAGTCTTAATGCCTCCTCCCGGGGCTGACCCTCCCCCTTGTGAAATTCACTATGAGTCAACAGACCTTACAGTCACACTGTCACCAAAGCAGTTCAGTAGTTGTGTGCGATTCTATAGTAATTTTCTACTGTCTACGTCAACATTCAATTTGTATTTTTACAATTAATGGTTACAGTTACAATTCCTTTTATGGTTTAGGCATTGAAGAGGGTATTGGGCAGTTACTTGGCTGGTAACAAGGTGCAGGGTGACGGTGAAAAGGGAAGGAATGGGCACTCGATAGTAGAGCTGATGCAGCGGCTTTGTGCCGAATGGCCTCCTCCTGCCCGATAATCTGTGTTTGAGGACAGCGATGACACCGCGCACTCACACACACACACCGCTCACACACACACTCACACACACCGCTCACACACACACACTCACACACACACACTGCTCTCTCACTCTCACACACACACCGCTCTCTCACACACATACTCACACACACAGACACACACACACAGACACACACCGCTCACAGACACACACACATACACACACACACACCGCTCACACACACACACACACACACACACACATACACCACTCTCACACACACCGCTCTCTCACACACACACCGCTCACACACACACACACCGCTCACACACACACCACTCACACAGACACCGCTCTCACACACACACACCGCTCTCTCTCACACACACACACACCGCTCTCTCTCACTCACACACAGACACACACACACAGACACACAGACACACACACACACACACACACACCACTCTCACACACACCGCTCTCTCACACACACACCGCTCACACACACACACACACCGCTCACACACACACCGCTCACACACACACACCGCTCACACACACACACACACCGCTCACACACACACCACTCACACAGACACCGCTCACACACACCGCTCTCACACACACACACACCGCTCTCTCACACACACACACACACCCCACTCACACACACACCACGCTCTCACACACACACACCGCTCTCTCACACACACACACACACCCCGCTCACACACACACCGCTCTCACACACACACACCGCTCTCTTACACACACACACACCCCGCTCACACACACACCGCTCTCACACACACACCGCTCTCTCACACACACACAGACCCCGCTCACACACACACCACTCACACACACACCACGCTCTCACACACAAACCGTTCACACACACACCACGCTCTCACACACAAACCGTACACACACACACACACACACACCGCTCACACACACTTTCACACACACTGCTCTCTCACACACACTGCTCACGCACACACTGCTCACACTCACACACCACTCTCTCTCGCACACACCGCTTACACACACACACACCGCTCTCACACACTTCAATCTCACACACACACACACACACACACACACACACAGAGCCGCTCACACACACACACAGACACACACACACCACTCACACACAGGCACATTGCTCTCTCATAAACGCACTGCTCGCTTTCAGACACACACCGCTCTCTCACACACACACTGCTCTCGCACACACACCACTCTCGCACACACAACGCTCTCCACAAACACACACCGCTCTCTCTCTCACACACACACCGCTCTCTCACACACACACCACTCACACTCACACATACTTTCACACACACTGCTCTCTCTCACACACACTGCTCACGCACACATACTGCTCTCACACATAGGCCCGAAACGTCAGCTTTTGTGCTCCTGAGATGCTGCTTGGCCTGCTGTGTTCATCCAGCTCCGCACCTTGTTTTCTCAGTTTCTCCAGCATCTGCAGTTCCTACTATCTCTGTCACATTTTGTATATCCCTGTGGCTCTGCCTCATTGTCAATGACAACACAGCACCGACATTTCCTTTATAAACACTTTACACACCGTCTAACACACTTAGTCACCTGCAGAGACTTAATATCTGACACTCCACTCACACCATTTGTATGATCTTTTGATCTCCCCAACTTCATCTCTCTGCCTATAATCTCTGTGTCTGTGTGCTCTGCTCTCTCACTGAGCCTGATAAAGGGACTGCGCTCCCAACGCTTCTGGGATCCCAAATAAAGCTGTTGGATTGTAACTTAGTCTCGAGTGACTGTTATCTGTGTCAGAGGAGACTACCCCATTCACAGGAAAAGCTGAGAATATGCTCCAGCAAGCAAAGATGACGGTTGTAATCTGGGTGTGAAAGTAACTGTTCAGATATAGTAGAATGTACTTTAACAGGGATCCAGGAACAGCATCACAATTTGTACTGAATCACTGCGACTGTGGAGTGCAGCCATTTAAATGGTTAATTTAAGCTTAAACCAACTGCATATGGTGGAGCGACACTGTCACCTACTGGTGCATGTGGTGCATTACAATATGAAGGCTTTGAGGGTCAAGTGGGGAAAGGACGATTACCTGCTGGGTTAGACAGTTTTTAATCTGCTCCACACTTTGCACTGCTTGAACAAATCACTTCATCTGTTGCAGGATATGCACGCATAAGCCTCTCTGTTTCCTTCATCCATCCACTGATTATGCCTCAGCCCAAAGCCCTAGATTTCCATTGAAACAGAAGTAAGCCGTTCAGCCCATCAAAACTGCCCTAACATTTAATATGATCTTGGCTGATCAATCAAACACTTTATTAGCTTTTACTCAGCCTGTCCCCATAATCACACACCCCATTGAGAATCAGAAATCCAACAATCTCTACCTTAAACTGACTGAAAGACTGAGATTCCATAGCCTGGTGTGCTTGAGAATTCCCAAGATTCACAACCCTCTGAGTAAAAATAACTTCCCCGATCTCAGTGCTAAGTGACTTCCCTGTTATTTTTTAATAGGTTCCCTTGGGTTCTGGACTGCAGTTCAGAAAGCCGGAGCTCAAGCTTGTGTTAGCGAGGGACGCGTCCCGCAGATGTTAGTCTGGGACATATGGTTTGCACCTGATTTCAAGCAGACCCTCAACTTGACCCTTCTGACCTGCTCCTGGTGTAACTCTAAAACCTACTGTTACTCTTAGAATACAGATGCACACTGAAAACTTAATAAGCACTTCCTCGGAAAAAGATATTAAAAAAAACTAGAGACACAAGCCCAAACTAAACAGCTAACTTCCAAATTAAACATTAGAAATACCGATCCAGGTTTCTCACTAATCAGCCACATTCCCCTCACTTGTGGTGTCAGGGCACCATTTTGTCTCTGCGCATCAAAGCACACTCAGTCCATGCCTTCCTTGCTCTCCCACTCACCTCCAGCTCAGGAACCTTATTTCCTGGAGTAAACGTTAATAAAAAACAGCTCTTTGTCTCTCTGTCCAGAATTCACATTTTGACCCAAATTTCTAGCCTCTCACTCTCAATCTCACTCTGTCTCCGTCTCACTCTGCCTCAGTCTCACTCTGTCTCTGTCTCACTCTGTCCCCGTCTCGATCTGTCTCCGTCCCGCTCTGTCCGTCTTGCTCTGTCTCCATCTCGCTCTGTCTCGGTCTCGCTCTGTGTCCGTCTCACTCTGCCTCAGTCTCACTCTGTCTCTGTCTCACTCTGTCTCCGTCTCGATCTGTCTCCATCTCGCTCTGTGTCCGTCTTGCTCTGTCTCCATCTCGCTCTCGCTCTGTGTCCGTCTCACTCTGTCTCAGTCTCACTGTCTCCATCTCACTCTGTCTCAGTCTCATTCTGTCTCAGTCTCACTGTCTCCGTCTCGCTCTGTCTCCGTCTCGCTCTGTCTCAGTCTCGCTCTGTCTCCATCTCGCTCTGTCTCCGTCTCGCTCTGCCTCCGTCTCGCTCTGTCTCCGTCTCGCTCTGTCTCGGTCTCGCTCTGTCTCGGTCTCGCTCTGTCTCCGTCTCGCTCTGTCTCAGTCTCACTGTCTCCGTCTCACTCTGTCTCAGTCTCATTCTGTCTCAGTCTCACTGTCTCAGTCTTGCTCTGTCTCAGTCTCGCTCTGTCTCCGTCTCGCTCTGCCTCAGTCTCGCTCTGTCTCCGTCTCGCTCTGTCTCCGTCTCGCTCTGCCTCCGTCTCGCTCTGCCTCCGTCTTGCTCTGCCTCTGTCTCGCTCTGTCTCAGTCTCACTGTCTCCGTCTCGCTCTGCCTCCGTCTCGTTCTGCCTCTGTCTCGCTCTGTCTCCGTCCCGCTCTATCTCCGTCCCGCTCTGTCTCCGTCCCGCTCTGTCTCCGTCTCGCTCTGTCTCCGTCTCACTCTGCCTCCGTCTCGCTCTGTCTCAGTCTCGCTCTGTCTCCGTCTCGCTCTGCCTCTGTCTCGCTCTGTCTCCGTCTTGCTCTGCCTCTGTCTCGCTCTGCCTCCATCTCACTCTGTCTCAGTCTCACTGTCTCCGTCTCGCTCTGCCTCCGTCTCACTCTGTCTCCGTCCCACTCTGTCTCCGTTTCGCTCTGTCTCAGTCTCACTGTCTGTCTCGCTCCTCCTCCGTCTCACTCACTTTAACCAGGTGCTTCGATCAAGCCCGTCTTGTTCACAGAAATCTGATGAGTTGCTTGATTTTTCTTGGCTTCTTGCTACAGTCATCAACATCTACTTCCTTAAAGACTATTAGTTCTGGGTTTGATTCTGATGTTTACTCTAAAATTAAACTTTGCGATATATTTACCAGGTAAACTGCCTCTTTGACACAAAGTTTCAATTGCTCACTTGGTCTGTCTCGCTCAACCTCCCTCATACAACATTGAACAGTACAGCATAGTACTGGCCCTTTGGCTCATGATGTTGTGCCAAAATTTTACCTGAAGCCTAAGGTCTATCTAACCCCACCCCTACCTTACACTATCATCCATATGCCTATCTAATAGCAGCTTAAATGCCCCTAATGAGACTGACTCCAATACCCTCTAAGGCAATGACCACGCCCTGACCACTCTCTGAGTAAAGAGCCTACCTCTGATCTCTCCCCGATATCTACTTCCTTTCACTTTAAAACTATGCCCCCTCGTAATAGCTACCTCCACCCTAGGACAAAGTCTCTGGCTGCCCACTCTATCTATACTTCTGATCATTTTGTACACCTCTATCAAGTCACCTCTCATCCTTCATTGTTTTAAAGAGAAAAGCCCCAGCTCTCTCAACCTTTCCTCTTAAGAACTTCCCTCCATTCCAGGCAGTGTCCTGGTAAATCTCCTCTGCACTCTAAATTCATTCTAACTCTATGCTCTCAAATCTCTCCACGTCTTTGGTTCTCTCTATTCTACCAGTGGAGGTAGGCATCACTGGCAAACTAGCCGACAACTTGTGCCCACCCCATCACTTGTGCAGCGGGGCACCTCAATTTTTATTTACTCAGCGAGCAGAAGGAGAATAAAATCCCAACGGGTATCAATGGCTAGACAGGCATTTATTGCCCATCCCTGACCACTACTTGACAATGGCTGACTCTGGGCCTCCCAAGGATAATGTCCCCGAGGCAGTCTCAACTCGACATCAAACCCGGACTTGGTAGAGTCGATTCACCAGTGCGTATCCTGAGCAACGCAGGATCATTACTGAATCAAAAATATCTTACTCTGGAATCCAGTGCTACCTACACATTGGTCTTGTACTGCAGTGAATTCAACATTACACAATCCACTTCTTTTTGCAAATGTTTTATCAGTTCAGTTAAATCAGCTTTAATGCGTAGTTTCTGCTACTTTTGGAATTCTCTGGATCATTGTGGAATTATGCAACTTAATGCTATGAATTTCTAAGTGAGCAGCCTGGGGTGTTGAGTCTGCCCATGATCATTCAGGAGATGCAGGTACTTCGAATGATCTGTTGTTTGTGTCATTGTGAAAGAGAGTTGGATCTTATCCCTGAATCACAACAAAAGTCCTGGTGAACGCGATGCTCTTGTAAGGATCTACCTCCAGTTAGAGAGGCGTGCACTGACAGCAACACCTCCAAGAGCTACAACTGCTCCCCCGATCAACCACCTCCACAAAATGCTCTGGAAACAGATATGGATGACACACGAATGAGAGCAGATAAATGGCATTCACGATACAACAGTTTGACGCACGTGGACGATTTCAGCAAAAGCGCAGTGCCCCCCCTGCTCTTATGCCACTAGGGCCAGAAACCTGTGGGCTCAGGTCCTGCTCAAACAAACCTGAACTGTCTAAATAGAATGACATGGCCTGTGTAATACCTGAGGGGATGCTGTATGGTCAGAGCGACTGAATTTTGCATGAGGCATTAAATGAAAGCTCCGTCTGCATCTAGGGTAGACCTGGAAGATTGTGGGATATTTGTTTGAAAAGTGGCAATCTTTCCCAGGTTTCTTGGCCAAAATTGGTCCGTAACTTTGCTGACATAAAAGTGTTGTTGTGTCCCCCTGCATTGTAACAAAAAATTCAACAACTTCAAAACTACTCCACTGGTTTTAAGAGTTTTGGGATTCAAAAGGTCACGAAAAGTATCATTTAGGTGCGAATATTTATTTTCTCTTTCCTGCCTACCTCCATAAAATTCTCACTTCATTTCAGCTGGGCCTGAATTCCTGTCATCAGCACCTCTACAAAAATCATAGCTGTCCAGAGTTCACGACCGGTGGGGACAGGTCTGTCACTGTATGACACTGGGGTACAGTACCGGTGGGGACAGATCTGTCGCTGTATAACACTGGGGTACAGTACCGGTGGGGACAGGTCTGTAACTGTGTAACACTGGGGTACAGTGCTGGTGGGGGACAGGTCTGTCACTGTATAACACTGGGGCACAGTACCGGTGGGGACAGGTCTGTCACTGTATAACACTGGGGTACAGTATTGATGGGGTCAGGTCTGTCACTGTATAACACTGGGGTACAGTACCAGTGGGGACAGGTCTGTCACTGTATAACACAGTGGTACAGTACCGGTGGCGACAGATCTGTCACTGTATAACACTGGGGTACAGTGCAGGTGGGGACAGATCTGTCGCTGTATAACACTGGGGTACAGTACCAGTGGGGACAGGTCTGTCCCTGTATAACACTGGGGTACAGTACCGGGGGGATAGGTCTGTCACTATGTAACACTGGGGTACAGTACCGGTGGGGACAGGTCTGTCACTGTATAACACTGGGGTACAGTACCGGGGGGATAGGTCTGTCACTATGTAACACTGGGGTACAGTACCGGTGGGGACAGGTCTGTTACTGTATAACACTGGGGTACAGTACCGGTGGGGACAGGTCTGTCACTGTATAACACTGTGGTACAGTACCGGTGGCGACAGATCTGTCACTGTATAACACTGGGGTACAGTGCCGGTGGGGACAGATCTGACGCTGTATAACACTGGGGTACAGTACCGGTGGGGACAGGTCTGTAACTGTATAACACTGGGGTACAGTACCGGTGGGGACAGGTCAGTCACTGTATAACAGTGGGGTACTGTACCGGTGGGGGACAGGTCTGTCACTGTATAACACTGGGGTACAGTAGCGGTGGGGGAAAGGTCTGTCACTGTATAACACTGGGGTACAGTATTGATGGGGTCAGGTCTGTCACTGTGCAACACTGGGGTACAGTACCGGTGGGGACAGGTCTGTCACTGTATAACACTGTGGTACAGTACCGGTGGCGACAGATCTGTTGCTGTATAACACTGGGGTACAGTGCCGGTGGGGACAGATCTGTCGCTGTATAACACTGGGGTACAGTACTGGTGGGGGACAGGTCTGTCACTGTATAACACTGGGGTACAGTACCGGTGGGGACAGGTCTGTCACTGTATAACACTGGGGTACAGTACTGGTGGGGACAGGTCTGTCACTGTATAACACTGGGGTACAGTAATGGTGGGGACAGGTCTGTCACTGTATAACAGTGGGGTACAGTACCGGTGGGGACAGGTCTGTCACTGTATAACACTGGGGTACAGTAGCGGTGGGGGAAAGGTCTGTCACTGTATAACACTGGGGTTCAGTACAGGTGGAGACAGGTCGGTCGCTATATAACAGTGGGGTACAGTACCGGTGGGGACAGGTCTGTCGCTGTATAACACTGGGGTACAGTACCAGTGGGGGACAGGTCTGTCACTGTATAACACTGGGGCACAGTACCGGTGGGGACAGGTCTGTCACTGTATAACACTGGGGTACAGTATTGATGGGGACAGGTCTGACACTGTATAACACTGGGGTAAAGTATTGATGGCGACAGGTCTGACACTGTATAACACTGGGGTACAGTACTGGTGGGGATGGGTCTGTCACTGTATAAGACTGGGGTACTGTACCGGTGGGGACAGATCTGTCACTGTATAACACTGGGGTACAGTACCGGTGGGGTCAGGTCTGTCACTGTATAACACTGGGGTACAGTACCGGTGCGGACAGGTCTGTCCCTGTATAACACTGGGGTACAGTATTGATGGGGACAGGCCTGTCACTGTATAACACTGGGGTACAGTACCGGTGGGGGTCAGGTCGGTCACTGTATGACACTGGGGTACAGTACCGGTGGGGGACAGGTCTGTCACTGTATAACACTGGGGTACAGTACCGGTGGGGACAGGTCTGTCACTGTATAACACTGGGGTACAGTACCGGTGGGGGACAGGTCTGTCACTGTATAACACTGGGGTACAGTACCGGTGGGGACAGGTCTTTCACTGTATAACACTGGGGTACAGTACCGGTGGGGACAGGTCTGTCAGTGTATAACAGTGGGGTACAGTACCGGTGGGGGACAGGTCTGTCACTGTATAACACTGGGGTACAGTACCGGTGGGGACAGGTCTGTCAGTGTATAACAGTGGGGTACAGTACCGGTGGGGACAGGCCTGTCACTGTATAACACTGGGGTACAGTTCCGGTGGGGACAGGTCTGTCACTGTATAACACTGGGGTACAGTACCGGTGGGGACAGATCTGTCGCTGTATAACACTGGGGTACAGTACCGGTGGGGACAGGTCTGTCACTTTATAACACTAGGGTACAGTACCAGTGGGGACAGGTCTGTCTCTGTATAACACTGGGGTACAGTACCGGTGGGGACAGATCTGTCGCTGTATAACACTGGGGTACAGTACCGGTGGGGACAGGTCTGTCACTGTATAACACTAGGGTACAGTACCAGTGGGGACAGGTCTGTCTCTGTATAACACTGGGGTACAGTACCGGTGGGGACAGGTCTGTCGCTGTATAACACTGGGGTACAGTACCGGTGGGGACAGGTCTGTCACTGTATAACACTGGGGGACAGTATTGATGGGGACAGGTTTGTCACTGTATAACACTGGGGTTCAGTACCGGTGGGGACAGGTCTGTCACTGTATAACACTGGGGTACAGTACAGGTGGGGGACAGGTCTGTCCCTGTATAACACTGGGGTACAGTACCAGTGGGGACAGGCCTGCCGCTGTATAACACTGGGGTACAGTACCGGTGGGGACAGGTCTGTCACTGTATAACACTGGGGTACAGTACCGGTGGGGACTGGTCTGTCACTGTATAACACTGGGGTACAGTACCGGTGGGGGACGGGTCTGTCACTGTATAACACTGGGGTACAGTACCGGTGGGGACAGGCCTGCCGCTGTATAACACTGGGGCACAGCACCGGTGGGGGACAGGTCTGTCACTGTATAACACTGGGGTACAGTACCGGAGGGGACAGGTCTGTCACTGTATAACACTGGGGTACAGTACCGGTGGGGACAGATCTGTCGCTGTATAACACTGGGGTACAGTACCGGTGGGGGACAGGTCTGTCAGTGTATAACACTGGGGCACAGTACCGGTGGGGACAGGGTCTGTCGCTGTATAACACTGGGGTACAGTACCGGTGGCGACAGATCTGTCGCTGTATAACACTGGGGTACAGTACCGGTGGGGACAGGCCTGTCACTGTATAACACAGGGGTACTGTACCGGTGGGGGACAGGTCTGTCACTGTATAACACTGGGGTACAGTACCGGTGGGGACAGGTCTGTAACTGTGTAACACTGGGGTACAGTACCAGTGGGGACAGGTCTGTCACTGTATAACACTGGGGTACAGTACCGGTGGGGACAGATCTGTCGCTGTATAACACTGGGGTACAGTACCGGTGGGGACAGGTCTGTCACTGTATAACACTGGGGTACAGTACCGGTGGGGACAGGTCTGTCACTGTGTAACACTGGGGTACAGTACCGGTGGGGAAGGGTCTGTCACTGTGTAACACTGGGGTACAGTACCGGTGGGGAAGGGTCTGTCACTGTATAACACTGGGGTACAGTACTGGTGGGGACAGATCTGTCACTGTATAACACTGGGGTACAGTACCAGTGGGGACTGGCCTGTCGCTGTATAACACTGGGGGACAGTACCGGTGGGGACAGATCTGTCACTGTATAACACTGGGGTACAGTACCAGTGGGGACTGGCCTGTCGCTGTATAACACTGGGGGACAGTACCGGTGGGGACAGGTCTGTCACTGTATAACACTGGGGTACAGTATTGATGGGGACAGATCTGTCACTGTATAACACTGGGGTACAGTACCATTGTGGACAGGCCTGTCACTGTGTAACACTGGGGTACAGTACCCGTGGGGAAGGGTCTGTCACTGTATAACACTGGGGTACAGTACCGGTGGGGACAGGTCGGTCACTGTATAACACTGGGGCACAGTACCGGTGGGGACAGGTCTGTCGCTGTATAACACTGGGGTACAGTACTGGTGGGGACAGGTCTGTCACTGTATAACACTGGGGCACAGTACCGGTGGGGACAGGTCTGTCACTGTATAACACTCGGGTACAGTACCGGTGGGGACGGGTCTGTCCCTGTATAACACTGGGGTACAGTACCGGTGGGGACAGGTCTGTCACTGTATAACACTGGGGTACAGTACCGGTGGGGACAGGGTCTGTCGCTGTATAACACTGGGGTACAGTACCGGTGGCGACAGATCTGTCGCTGTATAACACTGGGGTACAGTACCGGTGGGGACAGGCCTGTCACTGTATAACACTGGGGTACAGTACCGGTGGGGACAGGTCTGTCACTGTATAACACTGGGGTACAGTACCGGTGGGGACAGGTCTGTCACTGTATAACAGTGGCGTACAGCACCGGTGGGGGACAGGTCTGTCCCTGCATAACACTGGGGTACAGTACCGGTGGGGACAGATCTGTCGCTGTATAACACTGGGGTACAGTACCGGTGGGGACAGGTCTGTCGCTGTATAACACTGGGGTACAGTACCGGTGGGGACAGATCTGTCAGTGTATAACACTGGGGTACAGTACTGGTGGGGGACAGGTCTGTCACTGTATAACACTGGGGCACAGTACTGGTGGGGACAGGTCTGTCACTGTATAACACTGGGGTACAGTACCAGTGGGGAAGGGTCTGTCACTGTATAACACTGGGGCACAGTACTGGTGGGGACAGGTCTGTCACTGTGTAACACTGGGGTACAGTACCGGTGGGGAAGGGTCTGTCACTGTATAACACTGGGGTACAGTACCGGTGGGGACAGATCGGTCACTGTATAACACTGGGGTACAGTATTGATGGGGACAGGTCTGTCACTGTATAACACTGGGGTACAGTACCGGTGGGGACAGATCTGTCACTGTATAACACTGGGGTACAGTACCAGTGGGGACTGGCCTGTCGCTGTATAACACTGGGGGACAGTACCGGTGGGGACAGGTCTGTCACTGTATAACACTGGGGTACAGTACTGATGGGGACAGATCTGTCACTGTATAACACTGGGGTACAGTACCGGTGGGGACAGGTCTGTCACTGTATAACACTGGGGCACAGTATTGATGGGGACAGGTCTGTCACTGTATAACACTGGGGTACAGTACCAGTGGGGACAGGCCTGTCACTGAGTAACACTGGGGACAGTACCGGTGGGGAAGGGTCTGTCACTGTATAACACTCGGGTACAGTACCGGTGGGGACAGGCCTGTTGCTGTATAACACTGGGGGACAGTACCGGTGGGGACAGATCTGTCACTGTATAACACTGGGGTACAGTACCAGTGGGGACAGGCCTGTCGCTGTATAACACACGGGTACAGTACTGGTGGGGGACAGGTCTGTCACTGTATAACACTGGGGTACAGTACCGGTGGGGACAGATCTGTCACTGTATAACACTGGGGTACAGTATTGATGGGGACAGGTCTGTCACTGTATAACACTGGGGTACAGTACCGGTGGGGACAGATCTGTCACTGTATAACACTGGGGTACAGTACCGGTGGGGACAGATCTGTCACTGTATAACACTGGGGTACAGTACCAGTGGGGACAGGCCTGTCGCTGTATAACACACGGGTACAGTACTGGTGGGGGACAGGTCTGTCACTGTATAACACTGGGGTACAGTACCGGTGGGGTCAGGTCTGTCACTGTATAACACTGGGGTACAGTACCGGTGGGGTCAGATCTGTCACTGTATCACACTGGGGTACAGTATTGATGGGGACAGGTCTCTCACTGTATAACACTGGGGTACAGTACCGGTGGGGACAGGTCTGTCACTGTATAACACTGGGGTACAGTACCAGTGGGGACAGGCCTGTCGCTGTATAACACACGGGTACAGTACTGGTGGGGGACAGGTCTGTCACTGTATAACACTGGGGTACAGTACCGGTGGGGTCAGGTCTGTCACTGTATAACACTGGGGTACAGTACCGGTGGGGTCAGATCTGTCACTGTATCACACTGGGGTACAGTACTCGTGGGGACAGGCCTGTTGCTGTATAACACTGGGGGACAGTACCGGTGGGGACAGGTCTGTCACTGTATAACACTGGGGTACAGTACCGGTGGGGACAGGTCTGTCACTGTATAACACTGGGGTACAGTATTGATGGGGGCAGGTCTGTCACTGTATAACACTGGGGTACAGTACCAGTGGGGGACAGGTCTGTCACTGTATAACACTGGGGTACAGTACCGGTGGGGTCAGGTCTGTCACTGTATAACACTGGGGTACAGTACCGGTGGGGACAGATCTGTCACTGTATAACACTGGGGTACAGTACCAGTGGGGGACAGGTCTGTCACTGTATAACACTGGGGTACAGTACCGGTGGGGACAGGTCTGTCACTGTATAACACTGGGGTACAGTATTGATGGGAACAGGTCTGTCACTGTATCACACTGGGGTACAGTATTGATGGGGACAGGTCTGTCATGGGAGAACTCTGGGGCTATTATTATGAATTTTTGGCAGTACATGACAAGTCGGAGAGGATTTAAAGGAGAAAAGAGAAATGAATGTTTCGAGTGTCCTTTTAAATGTTAGTTTTTTGTGTTCTCACAAGGTGTGTCTCCAGGGTCTCTCATATCCTTTGTCTAAGGCATCAACCCACAACAAATATTGTTTGAAGTAGCTGACAATTATGTTCCCTTGGGTAATTAGGGCTTGTAGTAAATTGTGACTTTCAATCTGTGATGAATGAGCAAACTTGTGGTCATTTCTCTCGAAGAGAGAAAGCGGGGGAATGAACTTTAAAATTATGAAAAATGTTAGGGTCAGCGTAGAACCATTTCCATCTGTGGTCGAGACCAAAACGAGGAGACATCAAACTGCTCATCAATTCAATAAAAAATTAACGTCTCTCCTCTTGACCCAGAGAGTGGATCTCACTGCTCGAGGGAACAAACAAGAACAGAAATTCCTGGAGAACTCTGTGGGTTTGACAGCATCTGTGGAGATACAACAGAATTAACATTTCTCTCATCTTAAAATAGCCTCTTGCACAGCTTCCTTACATCTGTAACTTTGTATTCCTCCCTCTGTTCAATCAGCCTATCACCTCTGTGTGTTATGATCTGCCTAGTGGATGCAAAATAAAACTTTTCACTCTGCTTAGGTGTATGTGACAATGATAAGCCAGTTCAAGTCAAAATCAAAATCGAGTTCAGGTACTCTGACTCCAGTTCTGAAGAAAGGCCACTGGGCTCAAAACACTAACTCTGCTTCTCTCTGCACAGATGCTGCCAGACCTGCTGAGAGTCTCCTGAGTCTCTATCATCTGCTGTTCCTCATGTTATTTGAGTACACTGAGGAATGGGGAAGGGAAATGGAACAGAAGTCTCTAAGGGGAAGTTAAATAAGTCTACAAGGGAAAACTCAATTGAAGGTTCTGCTTATTGAGTGGATGAAGCAGGTTTGGAGATAATCTATTCAGTAGAATTTGCAGCCTCCCTGCTGTAGACCCTTGTCGAATTCTATGAAATATCTATCTTGAATTGCAAGTAGAAAAGCACTCACTATTTTTCTCTGTTGTGTGTTATTACTAGCAGCCTGATATTTTCTTTCACCTTGACTTTTATGTTGATCCAACAATCCCTTCATCGCCAAATCTATATCATGCTGAATCATCTGCAGGAATGCAAAATAAAGCCTGAAAAAAATATCAACAGCACTCGAACAACAAACAATGATATATTTAGGTGGGAAAAGCTGGGAAATGTACTTAATCTTGCTAACATTCTTGTAATGTCCCATATACACCAGTTTCATCACGTCAGTGTATACAGCGACAGTCCTGTCCCCACTAATACAGTACCCCAGTGTTATATAGTGACAGGCCTGTCCCCACTAATACAGTACCCCAGTGTTATATAGCGACAGACCTGTCCCCACTAATACAGTACACCAGTGTTATACAGTGACAGACCTGTCCCCACTAATACAGTACCCCAGTGTTATACAGTGGCAGACCTGTCCCGACTAATACAGTACCCCAGTGTTATACAGTGACAGACCTGTCCCCACTAATACAGTACCCCAGTGTTATACAGTGACAGACCTGTCCCGACTAATACAGTACCCCAGTGTTATACAGTGACAGTCCTGTCCCCACTAATACAGTACCCCAGTGTTATATAGTGACAGTCCTGTCCCCACTAATACAGTACCCCAGTGTTATATAGTGACAGACCTGTCCGCACTAATACAGTACCCCAGTGTTATATAGTGACAGACCTGTCCCCACTAATACAGTACCCCAGTGTTATATAGTGACAGACCTGTCCCGACTAATACAGTACCCCAGTGTTATATAGTGACAGTCCTGTCCCCACTAATACAGTACCCCAGTGTTATATAGTGACAGATCTGTCCCCACTAATACAGTACCCCAGTGTTATATAGTGACAGACCTGTCCCCATTAATACAGTACCCCAGTGTTATATAGTGACAGACCTGTCCCCACTAATACAGTACCCCAGTGTTATATAGTGACAGACCTGTCCCCATTAATACAGTACCCCAGTGTTATATAGTGACAGACCTGTCCCCACTAATACTGTACCCCAGTGTTATACAGTGACAGACCTGTCCCCACTAATACTGTACCCCAGTGTTATATAGTGACAGACCTGTCCCCACTAATACAGTACCCCAGTGTTATACAGTGACAGGCCTGTCCCGACTAATACAGTACCCCAGTGTTATACAGTGACAGACCTGTCCCCACTAATACTGTACCCCAGTGTTATACAGTGACAGACCTGTCCCCACTAATACTGTACCCCAGTGTTATACAGTGACAGACCTGTCCCCACTAATACTGTACCCCAGTGTTATATAGTGACAGACCTGTCCCCACTAATACAGTACCCCAGTGTTATACAGTGACAGACCTGTCCCCACTAATACAGTACCCCAGTGTTATATAGTGACAGTCTTGTCCCATCAATACTGTACCCCAGTGTTTTACAGAGAAATCCTGTCCCCACCAGTACAGTACCCCAGTGTTATGCGGAGAAAGTCCTGTCCCCATCAGTACTGTACCCCAGTGTTATACAGGGACAGATCTGTCCCCACCGGTACTGTACCCCAGTGTTGTACAGGGACAGATCTGTCCCCACTGGTACTGTACCCCAGTGTTGTACAGGGACAGATCAGTCCGCATCAGTACTGTACCCCAGTGTTGTACAGGGACAGATCTGTCTCCACCAGTACTGTACCCCAGTGTTATGCAGAGAAAGTCCTGTCCCCATCAGTACTTCAGAAAATCTGAAGAAGGGTCTAGGCCCAAAACGTCAGCTTTCCTGCCCCTCTGGTGCTGCTTGGTCTGGTGTGTTCATCCAGCTCCACACCGTGTTAGCTCTGTTGAGTATAGTAGTTCGGATGTCTGTGCAAGATGTTGGTGAGGCTACATTTGGAATACTGTGTGCAGTTCTGGTCACCACACCAAGAAAAGGCTATTATTAAACTAGAAACAGTGCAGAAAAGATTTATTAGGATGCTGCCTGGACTGGAAGGTTTGGGTTATAAGGATAGGAATCTGGGTATCCTTGTACACCACGCGATGGGAATAATCAGACAGATGCAGCAAGCAGGTAGGAAGACAAATGATCTTCATTACAAGAGGATTTGAGTTTGGGAGTATTGATGTGTTACCGCAGTTATACAGAGTCTTGTCAGAGCGTACCTGGAGGATTGTGTGCAAATTTGGTCTCCATACAGCAGATACCCTTGCCTTTGAGGGAGAGCTATGGAGGTTCACCAGGCTGATAGTGGGGTGACAGGGCTGTCCCAAGAGGAGAGTTTGGTTTATTAGAGTTTAGATGGATGAGGGGGATCTGATTGGAATATACAACATACTAATTGAGCTGGACAGATTAAATTTAGTGAGAATGTTTCCCCTTTGTCAGGGAGTCTCTGGAGAGGGGATAGAATCTTAGAATGCTTACAGTATGGAAGCCGGCCATTTGGCCCATCAAGTCCACACTAACGCTCTGAAGAGCATTCCACCCAGATCCATCCCCCTACGTTATCCCTGTAACCCTGCATTTCCCGTGGCTTATCCACCCAGCCTGCACATTCCTGGACACTGCAGACAACGTAGCATGGCCAATCCACCCTAACCTGCGCATCTTTGGACTGTGGGAGGAAACTGGAGCACCCGGAGGAAAGCCACGCAGATACAGGTAGAGCATTTTGGAGTGAGATGAGAAAACCGTTTCTGAACTCAAAGAGTAGCGAACCTGTGGAATTCTCTATCTCTGCTGGCTGTAACATACACAGTCTATACTCAAGAAAGAGATTGATACATTTTTAGATTTTTAGGGGATCCAGGGCTTGGAGGGAACTGGGAATGTGGCACTGAGTTGAGAATCAGCCATGGCCATAATAACTGGTACAGCAGGCTTGAGGGGCTGAATAGCCTACTCCTGCTCCTAGTGTCTATGTTTCTATGTCCATGAATTAGGAATGTAGAATGATGGTACCGATTTCATGTTGAAAATATCCTTTTCTCAATATTGACAATGGAAAACTAACCTTACTCCCAGGCGTCAGTGCTAAAACTTCCCTCAGAGCCGAAATAGCCTGGGAATAATATCCCTGACGGATTAATACCTGTTTAAAGACAAATAAATCTTTTGTTACAATGTGAAAATAAGGCTTTGCTAAATCCCTCCAGATCGGAAACCCCACTTAAAGCAAAAAACAATAAAACTCAGGCATGAACTCAATCAATGTCTTTTCAGCCAGAGTTGGATTTTGGCAGAAACACCAAGAGATGTTTCATGCTGATAAAATCTTGGACAAATAGTTGATCCTTCATTTTTCTATTTTCCAGCATGCTTTGTAGCTGGGCTGAAATCTGACCTCACACCTTACAGAGGATTTACTGTGTAGGAATAGGCCAGGAGATCCAATATATAACAGTATATGTTGCACAGAAATCACTGTATCAACATCTCCATTTACTCCTTCTCCCCTCCTTGGCTGTTTATGCAGCTGCCCTTTCAAGCCAATTCATTCTTTTCACTATCCGGAATTATCTTTTGTGATGGGAAGCTCCAAATTCGAACGCCCCTTTGGGTAAAATCATAGAATCATACAATGGGGAGGCAGGCTATTTGGCCCATCAAGTCCACGCTCACCGTCCGAACAGTATCCCACCCAGACCAACCCCTCCTTAATGGCTGTGGAACCCATACCAGAAAGGTGTGAATTGGCTAAAAAAAATTGTCCTTGTCACAGGGACAAGCTTCTATCCAGAACATTTCCCAGAATAACTGTGCTTTTCCAAACCTCATACACTGAAAAGGCACAACGAGGCCATTCCCCTCTTGAGCACAGAATCCCTACAGTGTGGAAGCAGGCCATTCAGCCCAGACCACTGTCCAAAGATCATCCCACACCCCCCCCCCACCCTTTCCCTGTAACCCTGCATTTCCCATGGTCAATCCACTTACCCTACACATCTTAGACCGTGGGAGGAAACCGGAGCACCAACAGGGAACACACACAGGCACGGGGAGAATGTGCAAACTCCACACAGACGGTCACCTGAGGCTGAGATTGAACCCCAGTCCCTGGTGCTATGAGGCAGCAGTGCTAACCACTGAGCCACTGTGCCACCCCAAATGGTTACCTTGGAGTTCCCTATGAATTTATTAAGATCAATTTTATATTTATGGCCCCTAGATATGAGCTCTCCCACAATCAAAAATATTTTCCTTCAGTCTACCCGATAAAATGTACCATAATTCTCTAAGCCTACAAACAACCAACAACCACCCCCCCACCCCTGCCCCCACCTCCCTGCCCTTTGTCCACACTTTACTGAAGAGCTCTAGCCTAATTAGTGAATCCTGATGCTGCTGTACTCTGAATTCTCGCATCATACTTGTGGACACCTTCTGCGAGAGCTCCAAATCCAAAAGCTTAGCCTGTCCACTTGGACAGCTATTTCCTGCCCGCTACACTTCCCACACCTGCAGTACTGTGCCCAGTTTGGGTCTCCTTGCCTAATGAAGGATAGACTTGCCACAGGTGGAGTGCAGCCAAGGTTCTCTCAGATAATACCAGGGATGGCAGGACTGTACTCCTGAGGCTTTATAAGGGTCTGGTCAGGCCACATGTGGAGTATCGTGTGCAGTTTTGGGCCCCATATCTCAGGAAGGATGTACTGGCCCTGGAGCAGGATCAGAGGAGGTTCACGAGATTGGTCCCAGGAATGGAAAGCTTAACTTATGAGGAACGTTTGAGGGCTCTGGGACTATACTTATTGGAGTTTAGAAGGATGTGGGGGGATCTAATTGAAAGTTACAGAATACTGAATGGCCTGGACAGAGTGGATGTTGGGAAGATGCTTCCATTGGCAGGAGAGTCCAGGACCTGAGGGCAAAGCCTTGCAGAACAAAGACCTTTTAGAACAGAGAGAAGGAGAAACTTCTTCAGCCAGAGAGTGGTGAATCTATGGAATTCACTGCCACAGAAGGCTGTGGAGGCCAGGTCATTGAGTGCATTTAACACTGAGATAGATAGCCTCCTGATTATCGAGAGGATCAAGGTGTAGGGGAAGAAAGTGGGAGTATGGGGTTGTGGAACTTATGGTGGAGCAGACTGGATGGGCCGGGTGGCCTAATTTCTGCTCCTATGTCTTATGGAGTATCTGATGGGAGAGATTGATTTGACCGGGCCTGTGTTCACTGGAGTTTGGAAGGATGACGGGGGGATCTGCCTAACAGGGCTGGATAATCTAAATGCAGGAAGGAGGTTTTTCCTGGGTGGGGAGTCTAGAATCATGGAACGTAATCTCAGGATACAGGGTAGACCATTTACGATAGAGGTGAGGAGAAATATCTCCCAACCTGTGAAATTCTCCACCACGGAAGGTAATGGAAGCCAGTCACAATTTATTCAAGAAACAGATTAATATTTTTTTAAGATAAACCACATTGGTGTTTGGTCTGGAGTCACATATAGGTCAGACCAGGTAAGGGCACTTGTGAACCAAATAGGTTTTTCCTGACAGTGGATAATGGATTCATGGTCATCATTAGACTTCCAATTTCAGGTTTTTATTTAACTGAATTCATTCACCACTGTTTGTCATGGCAGGATTCAAACCCAGGATCCCTGAAAGGTACCTGAGTCTCTGGGTTAATAGTCAAGTGATAATACCACTAGGCCATCATCTCCCTGCTGTTGAAATAGTTGATTAGTCATAACTGTATTGAATGGCAGAACAGACTCAAAGGCCCGGATGGCCGGTCACGCTCATAGTTCCTTTGTTTCCTGTTGTTTGCTCCTCAATGCTATTAGTCACAAAAAATGGGTCTTTAGAACATTAACATAATCAGAACGTGAAGGAAAATCATTATTCACACATTGCAAAATAAAGCTTGGTTGAATTACGCGCCAACTTAAAATTGCAATCTCAATTTAATAGATGTTCAGTCACTACTGTTCTATCAATCTCATTTTAGTGCAATACATCCATTGCCCCACAACGCTATAAAGTGATATAATTACCGGTGATTCTAAGTTTTTACACCAGTAATTTTCATTTATTTGCTTTTTATGACTTTCCAGTTTTTACTGCACAAATAAAATAAAATATTGATCAAACAGCAATATTCTAAATCTTTATCATCCACATTTCTAAGACTCAGAATTCCCAAAGCCAATCATAACTTGTAGCTTGTTTTGATGAAATTACATGGCATGATATTAACAAGCAAATGGACAGGAACAGCACTTTATTTTTAAACGGGTAGTCCAGTCACATCATTGTGATAGAAAAATTACTTGTAAGCAGGGCAGGATGTTCATCAAATATACACTTACTTAACAATGACATTATGATCACTGAATATGCTACTGTCAACATCCTGAGGGTTACCATTGACCAAAATCTGAACTGGCCCTAATCATATAAATACTGTGGATACAAGAGCAGGTTGGAGGGTAGGGATCCTGCAGCGAGTAACTCACCTCCTGGCTCCCCAAAGCCTGTCCAGCATCTACAAGGCTCAAACCAGGAGTGTGATGGAATACTCCCCACTTGCCTGGATGGATGCAGCTCCAACAATGCTGAAGAAGCTTGACACCATCCAGGACAAAGCAGGATCTGGTGTCACATCTACAAACATCCACTCCCTCCACCACTGACCCTCAGTAGCAGTAGTGTGTACTATCTACAAGATGGTCTGCAGAAATTCACCAAAAATCCTCAGACAGCACATTCCCAAACCCACAACCACTTCCATCTAGAAGGACAAGGGCAGCAGATACATGGGATCACCACCCCCTGCAAGTTCCCCTCAGAGCCACTCACCCATCCTTACTTGGAAACATATCGCCGTTCCTTCACTGTCACTGGGTCAGAATCCTGGAATTCCCTCCTTAAGGACTGCAGCGGTTCAAGAAGGCAGCTCACTCCCACCTTCTCAAGGGGCAACTAGGGACAGGGCAATAAATGCTGGGCCCAGCCAGTGACACCCCCTTCCCACAAAAATTATCAAAGACAAAGTAACCCAACTCTAATTAAGGTGAAGGTAAAGTCTTACCAGACCATAGGGCTGCTCTTTCCTTAGCAAGAGAGGATTGCTGGTGGTTTAATCTGACAGTCAACATGCCTCAGGCAAGGGAAAGGTTCAGAAGGAGAGTCTTTCATGGTAACCCTCAGCCAGCATGGGAATTAAATACACACACTGTTGGCATTGCTCTGTACTGCAAACCAGCTGACCAGCCAACTGAGCTACTCAACTTTTTCTAATTAAGATTTAGTACGAACTGCAGCAAACAGAACTCATGATCAAAACTACATGCCACAAGAATAGCGGTATGATTAGTCCAGCAGAACACAAAGTGTAAATAGCGACAGAGTAACTATGTGCAGAAAATCAATCTCAGCTGCTGATGGCATTGTGGACCGTTGATATGATTGATGTCTCATCATGCTTGGGAATATATACAAAAACGTGGCTCAATTTTTACTCACTTTCTATGAAAAAATCAATTTATATCACAAAAAACTCTTATGAAAGGCCCCCCTCCATAAGGGACATATGGCAGGTTTGCTGCACATCTCTGGGACCACATCTATAACACACCCACACACACACACACAGACACACACACACACACACACACACACAGACACACACACACACACAGACACACACACACAGACACACACACACAGACACACACACACACACACAGACACACAGACACAGACACACACACACGCACACACACATACACAGACACACACACACGCACACACACATACACACACACACGCACACGCACACACACACACACACACGCGCACGCACGCACACACACACGCGCACGCACGCACACACACACATAGACACAGACACACACACACCCACACACACACGCACACATACACACACACACGCACGCACGCACACACACACATAGACACAGACACACACACACATGCACACTCACGCGTACACACACTCACGCGTACACACACTCATGCACACACACGCACACACATGCACGCACAGATGCACGCGCACACATACACAAACAGACACACACACACACACACACACACACACACACACACACGTACTGATACTCCTGACATCTGACTGCAGCTCGCACTTACCTTTCCCTTGCTATATAATGTCATGATATCTGTTGGGTCCATCTCTAACAGCTCGTCACAATAATATAAAACTGTCTCTATTTGTTCTTCATCAATTTCATCAACAATTGTGTTGATCTCCCGAAAGGAGTCCTCTAACTGGCAGACTTTATCATCTTCCGTTAATCCACAATCTGCAAAGAACAGAACACTATCAAGGGTGAAGATAATAAAATGTGAGGCTGGATGAACACAGCAGGCCAAGCAGCATCTCAGGAGCACAAAAGCTGACGTTTCGGGCCTAGACCCTTCATCAGAGAGGGGGATGGGGGGAGGGAACTGGAATAAATAGGGAGAGAGGGGGAGGCGGACCGAAGATGGAGAGTAAAGAAGATAGGTGGAGAGGGTGTAGGTGGGGAGGTAGGGAGGGGATAGGTCAGTCCAGGGAAGACGGACAGGTCAAGGAGGTGGGATGAGGTTAGTAGGTAGCTGGGGGTGCGGCTTGGGGTGGGAGGAAGGGATGGGTGAGAGGAAGAACCGGTTAGGGAGGCAGAGACAGGTTGGACTGGTTTTGGGATGCAGTGGGTGGGGGGGAAGAGCTGGGCTGGTTGTGTGGTGCAGTGGGGGGAGGGGATGAACTGGGCTGGTTGAGGGATGCTGCCGCCCACCCCGATCCTCCCACCGCCGACGGAACCCCGCCCACGGTCGACGCCGACGGAACCCCGCCCACGGTCGACGCCGACGGAACCCCGCCCACGGCCGACGCCGACGGAACCCCGCCCACGGCCGACGGAACCCCGCCCACGGCCGACGACATCATCGCTCCGCCCACAACCTCCACAGCCTGTAACCCCAGAGGAGACAGCCACCCTGAGCCCTGCCGAATCTTCACCATCCCCCCAGACCTCCCACTGACTGCGGACGAACGGTCAGTCCTGAGCAAGGGGCTCACCTTTGTCCCCCTACAACCACACATCAACGAATACCAGTCACGGTCGGACATAGAGCAGTTTTTCCGCCGTCTTCGCCTGCATGCCTACTTCTTCAACCGGGAACCCAACCCTCCTTCCACTGACCCCTTCACCCGCTTCCAACACAAGTCCTCCTCCTGGACACCACCCCCAGGCCTCCTACCCTCCCTCGACCTCTTCATCTCCAACTGCCGTCGAGACATCAACCGCCTCAACCTCTCCACCCCTCTCACCCACTCCAACCTCTCCCCCGCAGAACGGGCAGCCCTCCGCTCCCTCCGCTCCAACTCCAACCTCACCATCAAACCCGCAGACAAGGGTGGCGCAGTGGTAGTATGGCGTACTGACCTCTACATCGCCGAGGCCAGACGCCAACTCTCCGACACCACCTCCTACCGCCTCCTCGATCATGACCCCACACCCGAGCACCAAACCATCATCTCCAACACCATTCATGACCTCATCACCTCAGGGGACCTCCCACCCACAGCCTCCAACCTCATTGTTCCCCAACCCCGCACGGCCCGTTTCTATCTCCTTCCCAAAATCCACAAACCTGCCTGCCCTGGTCGACCCATCGTCTCAGCCTGCTCCTGCCCCACCGAACTCATCTCCACCTATCTGGACTCCATTTTCTCCCCTTTGGTCCAGGAACTCCCCACCTATGTCCGTGACACCACCCACGCCCTCCACCTCCTCCAGGACTTCCAATTCCCTGGCCCCCAACACCTCATATTCACCATGGACGTCCAGTCCCTGTACACCTGCATTCCGCATGGAGATGGCCTCAAGGCCCTCCGCTTCTTCCTGTCCCGCAGGCCCGACCAGGCCCCCTCCACCGACACTCTCATCCGCCTAGCGGAACTCGTCCTCACACTCAACAACTTCTCTTTTGACTCCTCCCACTTCCTACAGACTAAGGGGGTGGCCATGGGCACCCGCATGGGCCCCAGCTATGCCTGCCTCTTTGTAGGTTACGTGGAACAGTCCATCTTCCGCACCTACACAGGCCCCAAACCCCACCTCTTCCTCCGGTACATTGATGACTGTATCGGCGCCGCCTCTTGCTCCCCAGAGGAGCTCGAACAGTTCATCCACTTCACCAACACCTTCCACCCCAACCTTCAGTTCACCTGGGCCATCTCCAGCACATCCCTCACCTTCCTGGACCTCTCAGTCTCCATCTCAGGCAACCAGCTTGTAACTGATGTCCATTACAAGCCCACCGACTCCCACAGCTACCTAGAATACACCTCCTCCCACCCACCCTCCTGCAAAAATTCCATCCCCTATTCCCAATTCCTCCGCCTCCGCCGCATCTGCTCCCACGATAAGACATTCCACTCCCGCACATCCCAGATGTCCAAGTTCTTTAAGGACCGCAACTTCCCCCCCACGGTGATTGAGAACGCCCTTGACCGCGTCTCCCGCATTTCCCGCGACACATCCCTCACACCCCGCCCCCGCCACAACCGCCCCAAGAGGATCCCCCTCGTTCTCACACACCACCCTACCAACCTCCGGATACAACGCATTATTCTCCGTCACTTCCGCCATTTACAATCCGACCCCACCACCCAAGACATTTTTCCATCCCCACCCCTGTCTGCTTTCCGGAGAGACCACTCTCTCCGTGACTCCCTTGTTCGCTCCACACTGCCCTCCAACCCCACCACACCCGGCACCTTCCCCTGCAACCGCAGGAAATGCTACACTTGTCCCCACACCTCCTCCCTCACCCCCATCCCAGGCCCCAAGATGACATTCCACATTAAGCAGAGGTTCACCTGCACATCTGCCAATGTGGTATACTGCATCCACTGTACCCGGTGCGGCTTTCTCTACATTGGGGAAACCAAGCGGAGGCTTGGGGACCGCTTTGCAGAACACCTCCGCTCAGTTCGCAACAAACAACTGCACCTCCCAGTCGCAAACCATTTCCACTCCCCCTCCCATTCTCTTGATGACATGTCCATCATGGGCCTCCTGCACTGCCACCATGATGCCACCCGAAGGTTGCAGGAACAGCAACTCATATTCCGCCTGGGAACCCTGCAGCCATATGGTATCAATGTGGACTTCACCAGTTTCAAAATCTCCCCTTCCCCCACTGCATCCCTCAACCAGCCCAGTTCATCCCCTCCCCCCACTGCACCACACAACCAGCCCAGCTCTTCCCCCCCACCCACTGCATCCCAAAACCAGTCCAACCTGTCTCTGCCTCCCTAACCGGTTCTTCCTCTCACCCATCCCTTCCTCCCACCCCAAGCCGCACCCCCAGCTACCTACTAACCTCATCCCACCTCCTTGACCTGTCCGTCTTCCCTGGACTGACCTATCCCCTCCCTACCTCCCCACCTACACCCTCTCCACCTATCTTCTTTACTCTCCATCTTCGGTCCGCCTCCCCCTCTCTCCCTATTTATTCCAGTTCCCTCCCCCCATCCCCCTCTCTGATGAAGGGTCTAGGCCCGAAACGTCAGCTTTTGTGCTCCTGAGATGCTGCTTGGCCTGCTGTGTTCATCCAGCCTCACATTTTATTATCTTGGAATCTCCAGCATCTGCAGTTCCCATTATCTCTGATACTATCAAGGGTGAATGTTGGTTCTCAGTTCCCTGTCTAGTCAGCCTCAGGAAGGGCTACAGGTAGAGGTGTTTTTACTGCAGTCTTTCCCAAGGCTGCAGAGAACTGATCATACCCGACAGCATTAACATTGTAAATACGTTCATGAGGCTGAGCGCTGCAGGTTTGGCTTTCTCAGAAGGGTTAGCTGTGGCTGGGTGTATTTCCAACATGTGGTGGCGATGACAAAGTTAGCACAAGCCTCAGAACACGGGAAGTTTCATCCTTCCCACTCCCCGAGAGACCGGCCCCATGAAACCTCCTGCGTCAGTGACCACCAATGCACCCCGTCACAACTCCCCCGGAGGGCTGGGATTGACTCCCCCGCCTCTGCAGTCCAGGATCAGATATAAGTGGCCGCACGGTGGCTCAGTGGTTAGCACTGCAGCCTTATAGCGCCAGGGTCCCAGGTTCGATCCCAGCCTCAGGCAACAGTCTGTGTGGAGTTTGCACATTCTCCCCGTGTCTGTGTGGGTTTCCTCCGGGTGCTCTGGTTTCCTCCCACAGTCCAAAGATGTGCAGGCTAGGTGGATTGACCATGGGAAATTGCCTGTAGTGTTCAGGGGTGTTTGGGTTATAGGGGAAAGGATCTGGGTGGGATGCTCCAAGGGGTGGTGTGGACTTGTTGGGCTGAAGGGCCTGTTTCCACTCTGTAGGGAATCTGATGACTGTTTGTGTGTCCTCTCCAGTCTATGTCCCACCCATCTAGACAGGGAGGGGATGGTAGGGGAGCAGGAAGATGGCTGCACTATCAACTGAGAGGCCCAGATGTGGGCATGTGAGCTTGGCTGACAATCTAAGTCCAACTGATAAATACAGAATCGAAAGATAGTCTCAGTGTAGTGATTGGAACCAGGTGGATCTTATTGAATATCAGTTCTCTGACTGGGGCTGTTAATCTGGGCCAATCAGGGAGCCCTGGCTGAATGATATAACCAGTAGATTTAGCATCTTCTCAGTTCAGGAGACTGAGCTGGGTTGCTACAGCCAGTGTTACTATGCACAAGTGATGGGGTACTGGAACGTTGACTGTCATAAAAACCTACACACTGGTGTCCTTGAGGAAAATAAATCTGCCGTCCTTACCTGGTCTGGTGACTACAGACCCGCAGCGATGCAGCTGACCTGTAAGTGCCCTCTGAAATGGCCCAGAAAGCCACAGAGTTCAAGGGCAATTAGGGATTGGTAACAAACGCTGGTCTTAGGGGCAACACCCAAATCCTATGAAGGAATATAAGAAACTCTGGAAGACAGGCCAGTCATAAAAACATGGAGGCCATGATGAAATCAGAGCTGGAGTAGGCCATTTGGCCCATCAAGACTGTACTGCCAATTATTCCCATCATGGCTGCTTTTCTGTTCCAACTCTGGGGTACAGAATTCTAAAGCCTCACAGGTTTCTGAATGGAGAATGTCACTAATCTCCAGAAGGGGAACTGATGGCATTGAGGAAATATATTCTTCTGACCTTTCGGCATCCTCCCCCTACATGACAACAAATAAAAGAATTTCCATGGAAGCTACAAGTAATGGACAAGCGCGTGTATATTCGGAACTGGAGTAGCCCACAAACTGCTAAAGCCTGCAGTTCATTCATTAATATCATAGCTGACCTACTTATGCCATACCCCCACCTCCCTACGATGAGCTTTCTCGCCCATACACATCGTAAACCTCTGTGAGGGCCCTCTTGTGGCACGGTGGTAGTGCCCTTTCTCCTGGACCGGGTGGCTCAGGTTCATGCCCCCACCTGCTCCAGAAGTGTATAATGCCATCTCTGCACAGGTTGATGAGTAGAAAGGGTTAATTAAAACAAAAACTCCGCTTCAAAAAGATTCAAAGGCTTTGCTTCCTTTGCCTCTAGTGGCCCTCTTGTAAGCGCAGTGGTAGTGTATCTACCTCTGAGCCAGGAGGCCTGCGTACAAGTTCCATCTGCTCCAGAGGTGTGTAATAACATCTCCGAAACGGGTTGATTCAGAAAAATAGGGTAAAAATTTTTAAAAATCAAGAATCTTTGTGAGAACACATTTGTGGTACAGTGGTATTGTTCCCATCCCAGGACCAGGAGGCCTGTGATCAAGCCCACCTGATCCAAAGGTGGGTAATAACATCTCTGAACAGGTTGATTAGAAAAATAAGTTAAAAGAGAAACAAGAAAAAAAGTCCAAAATCAAGAGGGTCCTCTTGTGGCACAGAGGTAATGTTGCTATTCCTGGGAGCAGCAGTGGCTCAGTGGGTGGCACTGCTGTTTCATTGCAACAGGGGCTCGGGTTCAATTCCAGCCTCAGGTGACCATCAGTGTTGGGTTTGTATGGTGTGCATGGGTTTCTCTAGTTTTCTGCCACAGTCCAAAGACATGCAGGTTAGGTGGGTTGGCTATGCTAAATTGTCTGGGAGGTGGGTTAGTCATGGTAGAATGTGAGATTATGGGGATAGGGTGTGAGGTTGAGGCTGGGTAGGATGCTCTTCAGACGGACAGTGTGGACCTGATGGGCCGAATGACCTCTCTCCACACTGTAGGGATTCTGTGGACCATTCTGAAGAAGGGTCACACTATCAGACCTGCTGAGTTTTGCCAGCATTTTCAGTTTTTGTTTCTGATTTCTAGCATCAGCAGTTCTTTTGGTTTTATTTCTTCATTCTGTCATGGGATGTGGGGATCACTGGCAATGCTGGACTCTGTTGTTAATTCTTAATTAATAGAACTGAATGGCAGGCTATTTCAGAGGAAAGTTAAGAGTCACCTACATTACTGTGGCCTAGAGTCACGGATCTGCCACACCACCTAAGGTGGGCAGATTTCCCTCCCTAAAAGGGCACTGATGGATTTTTAACCAATGCTTGTTACTTGAAATTAGTTTTCCACTCCAGATTCCAGAATTAAAATCAACTCAACCAGGTTCTTTGGTGGGGTTTGAACCTGTGTCATACAGTCATACAGCATGGAAACAGACCCTTCAGTCCAACCAGTCCATGCCGAGGATAATCCCCTACTCCCACCTGCCTGCTCCTGGCCCACATCCCTCGAAACATTTCCTATTCATGTATTTATCTAAGCATCTTTTAAATGTAACTGTACCCACATCCACCACTTTCTTGGGAAGCTCATGTCTTTTTAAAATCTTCCTCCTCTCAACTTGAAAATATGCCCCGGGTCTTGAAATCTCCCATCCTAGAGAGAAGACACCAGCCTTTCAATTTATCTATAATCCTCATGATTTTATAGACCTCTATAAGGTCACTTCTCAGCCTCCTACGCTCCAGTGAAAAATGTCCCAGCATATCCCTTTATCTCAAACCCTCCGTTCCCAGCAGCATCCTGGTAAATCTTTTCTGAACTATCGCCAGTTTAATAGTATGCTTCCTATAACTGGCTGACCAGAACTGGACACAGTAGTCCAGAAGAGGCTTCACCAACATCCTGTACAACCTCAACACAGCGCCCCAACTCCACCACTCAAAGGACTGAGCGATGAAGGCAAATGTGCTAAATGCCTTCTTAAACAGCCTATATGTGATGCAAACTTCAAAGAATTATGTACCTGAATCCATAGGTTTCTCTGTTCTACAACACTACCCAGGGCCCTACTTTTAATTGTATAAGTCCTCCCCTTGTTTGTTTCACCAAAATATGTCTTTAGATAAGCACATGAATAGGAAATGTTTGGACGGATATGGGCCAGGAGCAGGCAGATGGGACTAGTTTAGTTTGGAATTATTGTCAGCATGGACTGGATGGACCAAAGGGTCTGTTTCCATGCTTTATGACTGTACAACACAGGTTCAAATCCCACCAAAGCACCAGGTTGAGTTGACTTTAATTCTGGAATCTGGAGTGGAAAACTAATTTCATGTAACACCAACAATAAAATGTGTCCCCACAGCATTAGCAGGAACCTCTAGATTATAAGTCCAGTGACATTCCCTCATGGCTACCATCTCCTGTAATTGCAAATGTTAATTATGGAATCACAATTTTACATTTTTCTCAGGTGACGTAATGGTTCAGGTCAGAACAGTGATTGACACACGAGTCAGTACTGGAATGGCCCAGGCTCCACCATCATGGGGTCTGAAGACTCAGAGGGTCTTCACTGGTGAGGGTGAGGATCTGCGGATCTTTGGGAGGTCTCAGATTCATCTCTTTCACTTTGCTGGCTGAGATGTGAAATGTTCCACTCACCCAAACTGCTTTCACAAGGTTGCGCAGAGGCCATCGTAACTCACTTTGGGAAAACTGTGAATTTAAAGAAACAAACAGGTGATGGAACTCAGTTGGTACAATTGTGCTGGTTCAAGATTAGGTTAGATTCGGTGATTCCATCTCATTCACTTTTGAACTTACATTTCTATAGCACCTTTCAACATATCTCAGGATGTCCCAAAAACACTTGACAACTGCTGAAGTACTTCTGAGGCACTGTTCTAATGTAGGAAATATAGCAGCCAATATGTGCATAGCAAGCTCCCACCAACAGCAAGGAGAAACAAACAGATCATTTGTTTTTATTCAAATAATATTGGTTGAAAAGCAAATATAAGCTGGTATTCAGGGAGAACTCAGCAGCTTTTCCTTAAGTAGCAGCCAAAGGGGTTCTTTTACACCCACATGAGGGGATAAATGCGGCTTGGGTTTAACACTTCATCCAAAACATCTCATTCAGTGCCCACAGCGCGGCACACCCTCCGTACGTCAGCCTGAATTGTGGATACAAGTCTCTGATAAGAGGCTTGAACCCATCATTTGTTCCCTCAGAGAGGAGTTAAAGGCAGCTAAACTGAACTGGAGAACAACATGTAGCACACCGACTTTCAGAGCCCTTCCCTCCGAAAATCTCCCCCCTCTCCTCCTTTACCTCACATCCAAGACCCTACCTCTTTGAACGAGCTTTCGATTAATTGTGCTCATATGTGATTGAGTTTTGAGGCATCCAATAGTGTTCACAAGTTGTTCCTAGTTCTCTATGCTGCGCTAAAACAGCTCTATAATTTACAATACTATTTAAACTTACAACATTATTGTATTACAAATGCTGAAATAGCTTCACCTTGACGTTGATAATAAAATGTGAGGCTGGATGAACACAGCAGGCCCAGCAGCATCTCAGGAGCACAAAAGCTGACGTTTCGGGCCTAGACCCTTCATAGGCCCGAAACGTCAGCTTTTGTGCTCCTGAGATGCTGCTTGGCCTGCTGTGTTCATCCAGCCTCACATTTTATTATCTTGGATTTTCCAGCATCTGCAGTTCCCATTATCACCTTGAGGTTGGTTGGGTCACCGAGCGGGTTTGTTGTTCCGCAGACGTTTCGTTACCGTGTTTGGTAACATCCTCAGTGCAGCCTCTGATGAAGTGTCAGTGTGTTTTCCAACCTGGTTTTTAAACTCTGGGGTCCGTTGCGATGGATTGCCTCACTTCCGGGTTTCCTCCATAGTGGAATGTATACGGGGTTGAGTTCAATGTGTTTATTAATAGCATGCTTCATGGAGTGCCATGCTTCCATCTCAATCTACATGGACAAGGAGAACCACGACTTTGACTGGGGAAACACCAAGGTCCTGGCACAGGCTGGGCAGAGACAAGCACGAGAATTCCTGGAAGCATGGCACTCCACGTAGCAGAGTTACTGTTTCGGGTCCAGTGACCCTTCCTCAGAACAAGTTTTCTGTTTTTCCCTTCACAGATGCTGCCAGGCCAGCTGAGCTTTTCCATCAACTTCTGTTCTTGTTCCTGATTTACAGAATCCGCACTTCTTTCGGTTTTTATTTGCTAAGAGCTGGTTCTGGGAGTGCTCTTTGAGCTTGTCAAAGAGTCATAGAGATGCACAGCATGGAAATAGATTCTTCGGTGCAACTCGTCCATGCTGACCAGATGCCATAAATTAATCTAGTTCCATTTGCTGGCATTGGCCCATATGCCTCTACACCCTTCCCAATAATTTACCCACCCAGATACATTTTAAATGTTGTAATCGTACCAGCCTCTACCACCTCCTTGGGCAACTCATTCCATACACACACCACCTTCTGTGTGAACAAGTTGCCTCTTAGGTCCCCGTTAAATCTTTCCCCTCTCACCTTAAACCTATGCCCTCTAGTTTTGGGGTCTCCTACCCTGGGGAAAAGACCTTGGCTAATCACTCTATCCATGCCACTCATGATCTTACAAACCTCTATATGGTCACCCCTCAGCCTCTGGCGCTCCAGGGAAAATAGCCCGTGTCTTTTCACCCTCTCCCTACAGCTCAAGCCCTCCAACCCTGGCAACATCCTCGTAAATCTTTTCTGAACCCTTTCAAGTTTTACTAAATCTTTCCTAAAGCAGTGAGACCAGAATTGAACACAATATTCCAAAAAAAAGACCTAACACATCCTTGTTACCCTGCATTTCCCATGGTTAATCCACCTAATCTACACATCCCTGGACACTTTGGGCAATTTAGCATGGCCAATCCTCCCAACCCACACATACTTGAATCGCAGGAGGAAAGCAGGCAGACACAGGAGAATGTGCAAGCTCCACACAGTGACACAAGGGTGGAGTTGAACCCAAGTCCCAAGCACTGTGAGGCAGTTTTACTAACCACTGAACCATCCATCAACCATTCAATGTGTGACCACTCATTGGAACTGAAGAAGAGTCATGTCAGGCTTGAATCTTGAAACGTTAACTCTGTCTCTCTCTCTCTCTCTCTCTCTACACAGATGCTGCCAGACCTGCTGAGTTTGTCCAGCAATCTTTGTTTTCATTGCTGGTTCATAATGAAACACAACGTAACCACCAGAACTCTTTATAGATTTGCTGAACAAAACCTATCAGTCTCTGGTTCCACATGTCTAATTGATCCCCAGCTCTTAGGAGTCATTTTCAGATTCCCACTGTATTTTGTGTGAAGTACATCCTAAATGGTTGCTCCAATTTGAAGGTTCTGTCTCTCGTTTTAGATTCTGCCCAACACAGGGAATAGTTTTTTTCTCTCTCTCTACTCTAACAACTTCATAATCATGCTGTAAAGAACCTCGGTGTCATATCTCCGACATTTAATATAAGTGAAGGAATACCATCCTACTTTATCGAAACAGTTGTCATAATTAAACCTTTTAAGTCAATGAGATGGTGGTGCGTTCAACCACATCACAGTGTCACTCTCTGATATCCATGTGTGGTCAACACTTCAGAATACTACTGGTACAACTGGGCTCATTTCTCTCACACACACACACACACACACACACACACACACACACTCAGACACAGATACATGTTCATACTTACATACTGACAAACGTTCACAGTCACTCACATGTACACATATGTTCACACTCACTCAAGCACGTAGACACACACATGTTCATGCTCACTCAGACACATATTCACAGACACACTCAGACATGTTCACACACACTCAGGCATATTCACGTTCACTCACACACTTAGCTACACTCATGTTCACACTCACTCAGACACACATTTAGCCTCAATCACTACATTCACTCACTCTGACCTACACCTGTTCACACTCACTCAAACACACACACAGCCGGACTCTCACACATACTCACTCAGACATACGCATGTTTGCTCTCCCTCAGACACACATTCATACTCAGGCATACACGTGTTCACACTCACTCAAGCACATAGACACACACGTGTTTACACTCAGACATTCTCATGCTCATTCAAACACACACACAAATACACGTGTTCAGACACGTTCACACTCACTCACACACAGTCTTGACGCTCGTGTGTTCACAATCAGATATACATGTGTTCACACTCACTCAAACACACTCACTCAGAATACATGTTCACATTCACTCAGACACACACTCTTGACACACACGTGTTCACATTCAGATATACACGTGTTCATATTCACTCAAACACACATTCTTGTGTTCACCATCAAACACACACTCACTCAGACACACGTGTTCACACACACACACACGTGTTCACACACTCAGACAAGTGTTCACTCACTCAGAGGTATCAGAGCACCCTTCATTATGATTGTGGGGGAACACACTTGCAGCGATGGTCATTCTGAGGAAACGTTTTTATCATCACCATCACTGTCCTCCCTAAACAGTTAACCTTGCCTGAAAAGATTGCTTCAGTGTGAAGGGTCACCCTCCTTCCGCAGCTGCCAGCCCTCTCATCTCAATGGAGGTCACAGTTCTCCCTGTTATCAGTTGCAATTAATGATGTTTTCCATAAAGGAGTAACTACACATGTAAAGACACATAAAACTTACAAAATGGATTAAAACATTTATACACAACGGGCCTAAAGTTCAGTTTCTTTTTATAAAAACACAAACGGAAAGTTTTGACCAGTTTATTGCCTTAAATTGGATTCGTTCTTTCTGCTTTCACCCCGCACCAGAGTAACATCTCCTCAATGTTAATGCTCTGCTGTCCCTCAGGTCTGTGTACCCAGACCTTTCTGCCTGTGCGTCTACAGACACAGGCTTCGCTGCGGTTCTGGATGTTTGGGGCCGTGTCCCCGCAGTGCAACCCGGCCTTGCTGCCCCTCACCCGCTGCTAACCCCTCACTCATTTCCCATTGCCATACATTACCTGAGGCCGATCGTGACCGTCGATCCCGGAGGGAAGAGGAGGTGGGAGGAGTCCGGGCGGGACCGGAGGGATATTAACACCCCCCCACCTACAGACACCACCCCCCCCCACCCCCCACAAACTCCCGGGACTGTCACCCCGGTAACGGTCTCCATGGGGCGCCAGTGTGACGGAGGCGGCAGCAGGACAGCCAGCCCCAGCGGACAGGTGAGGCAACTGCTAGGGGCACAGGGAGATCCCATAGAGAGAGAGAGAGCCCGCTGGGGGCACATGGAGATCCCAGAGAGAGAGAGCGCCCGCTGGGGGCACAGGGAGATCCCAGACAGAGAGCCGGCTGGGGGCACAGGGAGATCCCACAAAAAGGGTCTGAGCTGGGAGCCTGCTGGGAGCACAGGGAGATCCCAGAGAGAGAGAGCGCCCGCTGGGGGCACAGGGAGATCCCAGAGAGTTGTGAGGGACTAGAGGTAGAATCCCAGAAGAGTTTTTGGGTGAGGGAAGGTTCCACGGGCAGAGATTGTGGGGAAAGGAGATTCCAGGGAGATTGGGAATTAGGGATATCCCAGAAGGACTGGTGAAAGGGAGAGATCCCAGAGACAGAGGTGGGGGAGGTTTGTGTGCAGGAGTTTCCAGAGGGTCTGGGGAAGCTGGCCAGTGGTGGTGTAAATAGCTGGCGATGGATGTCCCAGTGAGCCTGCTGTGCCATTCAGTCAGGAGGAGAGTGTGTGTGATGACAGGGAGATTCCAGACAGAGAGCCTGCTGAGGGCTCAGGAGAATCCCAGGGAGAAGTGCTTATGGGGACAATGGGGGTTGGGAGATCCGGTGGGGGTGGGGAAGAGAGAGAGGTGAGGGTGTGACAAGAAAGAGAGAGATCCCAAAGGGCGTTGGTGGGGAGGTGTCAGCGAAGATGGAGAGAGAAGGAAAAGGGGAGATCCCAGAAGAGTTGGGGGGGGGGGTGTGCAGTTTGGGTTCGTGTGGAAAGAGATAAGATTGGGGAGAGAGAGATTCTACAAGGACTGGTGAGAGAGAGAGATCCCAGAGACAGAGTGGGGGTGGGGGATGCTGTGTGTGGAGGCGATTCTGCAGAGACTGGGGGTAGAAGGACATGGATACCCTGGAGAATCTGGGGGAGGGGAAGAGACCATTAGATTTAGGAGCAGAATTCGACCATTCAGCCCATCAGGTCTGCCCTGCCATTCGATCATGTATGTTTTTCAACCCTATTCCCCTGCCTTCTACCTGTAACCTTTGATCACCTCACTAATGTAGAACATATTCATCTTTATCTTGAATGACTTAGCCTCAGGTCCACCAGATTCAGAGGAGAATCCCAGAGGGAGTTAAGAGTGCAGGAGACAGACTGGGGGGAAATGGAAGAACCTGGAGACAGGCAAAAATAAATGATGAAAAGAGACCTAGGGAGAGGAGGGCGAGGGAAGGAGCATCCGAGGCAGAAGAATGGGACATGGAAGGAAAAGGGGAGATGAGAATCAGGATTGGGATGGGAATCCCTGGGTAACCTGTAGAGAGTCGGAGTGGGGAATTGTAAGACACAAAATGCAGAGAATGTTGGAGGAAAGGACAGGGGAGGTGTGGAGGGGCTGAGGGAAGAGTGGGAACAGGGGACATGAAGGGGAGGGAGAAGGGATGGGGAGGGCAGAGATGAAATAACTAACTTTACTGACAGAGTGAAAAAATAAAATTGAGTGTTTCTGTGTGGTTTCATGAGAAAAAGAACACTTCTCACATATCACTTTTCTGGAACTAACCTGTGGAAGTAAATGAACTGAGATATAGCCAGAAACAGAATTTTGTGGCTCCGACAGTTTTTTTATTAACAGATTTGATGAGATAACCAATTTGATGAGAATACCAATACTGCAGTGACTTAATAACAGCAATATATTCCCAGGCCTAGTGCCTGTTTAATACAGAAACTGGCCGTGACCCTCAACTTAAATGTGAAATAGTGGAGTAAAGCACCCAATAATTTTCCCAATATCGGCTTTGAGGAAACTTTGGAGGATTTTGTGATCGCAAAGGATAATTTGCAAACCTGATGAAAGAAGCCAGGAGATGGATTTTTTCAGTACAAAGCAAACATTGCAGAGGGAATGGTAGGAATCTGAAAAAAAACAGACAGTGTTGAAGAAATGCAGTAAGTCAGGCAGTATCTGTGGAGGGAGGCTGAGAGCCATTGATAAAATTGATGTTGACAGGAAAGCTAAGGAACAGAAAGGAACTTGCACTTACAGAGCACAGTTCATGTCTTCAGAACAACCCAAAGAGCTTCCAATCCAGTGAAATACCTCTATGGTGCAGTCACTGTTGATGTGCAGAAATGTAGCTGCTGTTTTGTACACTGTTTGGGCTGGCAGGATGTGACAAATGCACAGAGTTGAGGCCCGATCTATTTACAGTGTACGCAGTGACTTGGACAAAAGAGACCACATGCTAACAGTTGCTAACTTTGCTGCTGACCGAAAAGGGGGTACACAAGTATGTGAAAAACGAATAAGGAGATCAGTAATGGGATGTGGATAGATTCAGTGAATGGCCATAGTTTGCAGGTGAAATAAAATGTGGATCACTATGAACTTGTTTCATTTTGCGGCTAGAATGGAAAAGCAGTATGTTATTTAAATTGAGAAAGTTTGCAGAACTCTGGCGTACAGTGGGATCTAGGTGTCCTAGCACATGAATCACATAAAGCTCATATGCAGGGCCAGCAAGTGATTAGGAAGATAAATGGATGTTGTCACTCACAATGGGAATGGAATATGATAGTAGTGATAGTAAGACCTGCCGATGCTGAAGAATCAAATTGAGAAACAGATTGTTTATGTTGCAACAAGGTGTAGAGCTGGATGAACACAGCAGGCCAGGCAGCATCAGAGGAGCAGGAAAGCTGATGTTTTGGTTTCTGAGGAAGGGTCACTGGACCCGAAACGTTAACTCTGTTTTCTCTTTCACAGATGCTGCCAGACCTGCTGAGCTTTTCCAGCAACTTTGTTTTGTGGAATCTGAGTGTCTTGGGAGTAGTTCAGAGAAGGTTTCCTGACTGATATCTGGGTGTGAGGAAAGGTCAGATTTGTTGAAGTTTTATTGAAGTTTAGAAGAATAAGATGTGATCTCACTGAAGCAGGTAAGTCACTGGGAGGATGTTTTCCCTCGTGAGAGAGTCTAAAACCAGGACCCCAGAAAAACATATGGGATATCTTACTTAAAACTGCGATTCCCTGCACCCCCTGTACAGCCATGACTGTGTAGCCAAATTCTGAATGAATGCTATCTACAACTTTGCAGATGACATCACCAAAGCAGAGCGGATATTTAACAACGATGAGTCAGAGAACAGGAGGGAGAGAGAGGGCCTGGTAACATGGTGCGATGAGAACAATCTGTTTCTCAACTTGATAAAACTAAACCATTGACTTCAGAAGGAGAACACGCCCCCATCTACATCAACGGAACTGAGATTGAGAGGGTGAAGAGCATCAATATCATCGGAGTGATGATAACCGATGACCTGTCCTGGACTTCCCATGTAGATGTGAGAGTCAAGAAGACACAACAACACTTCTTCCTCAGGCTGCTCAGGAAATTTGACATGTCCATGAGGCCCCTCACCAACTTCTATAGATGCCCCACTGAAAGCGCACTGCCCGGGTACATAACAGCCTGGTACGGCGACTGCTCTGCCCAGGACTGTAAGAAACTACAGAAGGCGGTGTGCACAGTCGAGACCGGCACGGTTGCTCAGCGGTTAGCACTGCAGCCTCACAGCGCCAGGGACCCAGGTTCGATTCCAGCCTCGGGCAACTGTCCGTGTGGAGTTTGCACATTCTCCCCATGTCTGCGTGAGTTTCCTCCGGGTGCTCCAGTTTCCTCCCACAGTCCAAAGATGTGCAGGCTAGGTGGATTGGCCATGCTAAATTGCCCGTAGTGTTCAGTGGTGTGTGGGTTATAGGGGGATGGGTCTGGGTGGGGTGCTTCAAGGGGCTGTGTGGACTTGTTGGGCCGAAGGGCCTGTTTCCACACTGTAGGGGATCTAATCTAATCTTCCATCCATGGACTCCATTTGCATGGCTTATTGCTGGGGAAAGGTGGCCAACACCATCAAACACCCCTTCCAGCCCGGCAATGCTCCAGAAAAATTTCTTCCATCAGGGAGAAGATACAGAAGCTTGAACACATACACCAACAGGTTCAAGAACAGCTTCTTCCCGGCTGTTATTAGACTGATGAATGAAGTTGATCTTGCTTTCTGCACCTCCTGTTCAGTGTAGCCTTGTATATCTCACTCTGTCTAGTCATTCTATGATCTGCCCGGACTGCTCACAAAACAAAACTTTTCACTCAGATGCATGTGACAGCAATAAGCCACATCAATGAACTAAATCAAATTAAAATGGGGAGAAATTAACGAGACACTGATTTTATGATCTAAATATATTCCATGTGCTGTAAGTTGACCCACAATGCCCTTAGGGAGGAAATTCCAGGATTTTGACCCAGTGACAGTGAATATTTCCAAGTCAGGGATGCGAGTAGCTTGGAGGGGAACTTGTAGGGTGTAGATTTGCCATGTATCTGTTGCCTTGTCCTTCCAAGTGGAAGTGGTTGTGGGTTTGGAAGGTGCTGTCTGAGGAATTTTTCTGATCTCCTGCAGTGCAGCTTGTGGATGGTACACACTGCTGCTGCTGAGCGTCGGTGGTGGGGGGAGTGGATGCTTGTGGGTGTGGTGCCAATCAAGCGGGGGCTGCTCTGTCTCGGATGGCAATGAGTTTCTTGAGTGTTGTTGGAGCTACCCCCATCCAAGTAACACATTCTCCTGCTTTCTCGTGCTGGCACCTCATTTCCCTGGCTGTGGGAGTGAAGTACAGAGTTCTCCACAGCTGTTTCATATTTGGTCTGATGGTCCCTAAAATGGGATGTTCACATCAGAGTGTCTGATTGAGTGATCCATCATATTCAAAGGTCATGTGCTGTAAGCAATGTTGGAAAAATTCCATTGAGCGTGAAATTGTCAAACGACAGGAAATTTTGAGTTCATGCCGTGCACTGTCTGGGACTTTAGTGCTGACATTTAATCTTTCTTTGAGACTTAAGCATAACTGATTAATCTTTTTCTGACATTTTATGACATTCATTTTGATGCATATTCCCTCATGCTCTTTACTGTATTTGTGCGATGTTATACAGACAAAGGACTGGACTTCATAATTCAACAACTAACAGTGTTTATATAACACCTTTCGTCATTTAACAGTGCAGAATCTTCAGCAATACCTTCAACCTGGTTAAATATTTCCAAATGCTCCTCAGGAGCATTAGTCAGTCAATGTTCAAAAGCGAACCCCAGAAAGAAGTATGAGGGCAGGTGGTTAAAAAGCTTGGTCAAAGCATAAGGTTTTAAACAGCAACTTAGACAAGGCAACAGAAAAAGTGAGGGGTGCAGTTTACAGAATTAGAGGATTCTTATAGCAGAGACAGAGACCATTCAGCCCATTGTGCCTGCTCAGGCTCTATCCCTAGTGCCAGTCTTCTGCCTTCTCCTCGTATCCCCGCACACCATTTTCATCCAAATAAACACCCAATGCCCCTGTTGAATGCCTCGATTGAACCTGCCTCCACTATTTTTCCCGGCTGTGCATTCTAGACCCGCACTATTCGCTGGGTGACAAAGCTTTTTACTCGCATCACTTTAAATCTGTGCCCTCTTGTTCTTCTTCCCTTTTACTGGTGGAATGGCCTGCTTCTAAAGTGTCGGAATTCTATGATGATTCCATACTTGAGTACATGTGATAATAAACCTAATTCTAATTCTAAGCTAATTTTGCATTGAACAAAATAGTGCCAGCTAATGATGGCTAATGTAAGTGGAAATTGCTCTGTGCTGGTCGCTGGGACAAAACGGTGACTCAGAGCTGGACTGCAAGCCCCTTCAAAGCCATTAAGGAGCAGATATACAAATGGAAGTAGATGAAGAGGTGGAGAGAGCGGCTAAGGAGAAGGGGGACAGTGTTACACTGAGTTGCCAGTTTTCTGAGTCCTGAGAAGCACAGAAATTTCTGAAGAAGGGTCCCGACCCGAAACATTAGCTTTCCTGCTCCTCGGATGCTGTGTTCATCCAGCTCTACGCTGTGTTATCTCGGACTCCAGCATCGGCAGTTCCTACTATCCCAGAAGAACACTTGTTGTACAAAGATAACAAAGTGTGAAGCTGGATGAACACAGCAGGCCCAGCAGCATCTCAGGAGCACAAAAGCTGACGTTTCGGGCCTAGACCCTTCATCAGAAAGGCCTGAAACGTCAGCTTTTGTGCTCCTGAGATGCTGCTTGGCCTGCTGTGTTCATCCAGCCCCACACTTTGTTATCTTGGATTCTCCAGCATCTGCAGTTCCCGTTATCTCTTGTTGTACAAAGTAAGGCCGCAGCTGCTGGAACCAATTTCATACCGAGTCATGGTATAATCTCAGGAAGGGGAGACAATGGGCTACTGGCATTGTCACTGGGCTGTTAACCCAGGGACCCAGATAACATCCTGGGAACCCGGGTTCAAATCCCAACACAGCAGGTGGTGGAATTTGAATTCAATAAATAACTGGAATTTGGAGTCTAATGATGGCTATGAATCCATTGTCAATTGTTTTGGGGGAAAACCCATCTGGTTCACTAATGTCCTTTTGGGAAGGAGACTTCCATCCTTACCTGGTCTGGCCTGTATGTGACTCCAGACCCACAGCATTATTGCTGTCTCTTAACTGCCCTCTGGGCAATTAGGGGTGGGCAATAAATGCTGCCTGGCCAGTGACACCCTCATCCTGTGAATGAATAAAGGAAAAAATAACTTCGTGAACAAGTCAAACAAATATTGTGAGTCGTAAACAAAAAGAATTCAAAAGCAAACAAAGACATTGCTCCATTGAAAGATCTGCCATTAAGGGGATGATGAAGAAGGGAAATTATTGTGCAAGGGAGTGAGATAATCATCTCGGAGGACTATTCAGTGATTGCTGGCCCTTCCGAAAGGATCAATGTACACTCACAAACTCAGAATAACTTCTGCCAATGCATCCTGTTATCTGACCTCCCCAAAGAAATGTTTAAAAGAAATGCTTAAATGTTCAAACCTGTTCAAGTGAGCAGTTAGACACAGCTGCTGGAATGTCACACGAGAGGGTTTCCTTGCTTACATTAACAGCTTTCATGTTACCCCTGTCGTCCACTGCTCATTCCATATGAATTGCATGAGAATTGTGTCTCCTAACTGTGGCTTTTCATACTGGAACAGGATGAGGCCATTCAGCCCCTTCAGCTGTCTCCCCATTCAATACAATCTGTATCATAATTCCATTTACCCACTTTGTTAATATCCTTTTAACCCATTTCATGCAATACAATCGATACAGCGAAGCTTACCAGATGATCCCTGGAATGGCAGGACTGACGTGTGAAGAAATACTGGATTGATTTGATCTATATTCACTGGAGTTTAGAAAAATGGAGGGGGAGATCTCACAGACATGTATAAAACTCTAACAGGACTAGGCAGGGTAGAGTTCTGAGGAAGGGTCACTGAACCCAAAACGTTAACTCTGTTTTCTCCTCCACAGATGCTGCCAGACCAACTGAGCTTTTCCAGCAACTTTGTTTTTGTTCCTGATTTACAGTGTCTGTAGTTCTTTTGGTTTCTTTTAGACAGGGTAGATACAGGCAGGAGGTTCCCAGTGACTAGGGTGTTCAGAACCAAGGAGTCACAGTCTAAGAAAATGGAGATAAACCATTTAGGACTGAGATGAGGAGAACCTCTCTTTGTCAAACCCTTTAATAATCTCCACTATGCCAAATTGTAAAGACAATGGACAATCATGTAACATGGGAACCCTACAGCACAGGCAGAGACCATGTAGCCCCTCAAACCAGCCCTGACCCTCACACACATCTCCATGACCTTGCCTTTCCCATGGCTCACTCCCCAGAGAGTGGGGAGCCTATGGAATTCTCTGCCACAAAAGGTGGTTGAGGCAAAAACATTGAATGTTGTTAATAAGGAGTTGGATTTAGTTCTTAGGGTTATAAAGGAATCAAAGGACATAGGGTAGAAAGTGGGAACAGGAGACTGTGATAATGCAGTGTGGAGCTGGAGGAGAACAGCAGACCAGGCAGCATCAGAGGAGCAGGAAAGCTGATGTTTCGGGTTAGGACGCATCTTCAGAAATCTGTTATCTCTGACTCCAGCATCATCAGATCTTATCATCTCCAACAGGAGACTGTGAATGGATGATCAGCCAACATCATGTTGAATGGGGGTGCAGGCTGAAAGGGCTGAATGACCTACTCCTGCTGCTATTATCTATGTTTTTATGATCCAAAAACACCTATCAATTTTAATTTTTTTTTGAACACATTATTTTGGTGAAGGAGAGTATCCAGATTTCACTGTGACATCATCTCCCCCACAGCTAGATGGCTTGGATCAAATGTTGACATTACATCCCGTTGGTTAGAACCTCTCTTTGTCAAATCCTTTAATAATCCCCACTATGCCAAATTGTAAAGACAATGGACAATCGTGTAACATGGGAACCCTACAGCACAGGCAGAGACCATGTAGCCCCTCAAACCAGCCCTGACCCTCACACATCCCCATGACCTTGCCTTTCCCATGGCTAACGCACTTAGCCTGCACATCCCTGGACACTACGGGCAATTTAGCACGGCCAATCCACCCTAACCTGCATGCGTTTGGACTGTGGGAGGAAACCGGAGCATGGATGTGAGGAGAACGTGCAAACTCTGCACAGTTAGTCTCCTAAGAGTGGAATCGAACCCGGGTTCCTGGCACCGAGGCAGCAGTGCTAACCACCGAGCAATCCAGTTCTCATTTTTTTATCCTGTTTAATGGCAGTATCATTCTGGTGCATCTGCCCCGCATCTCCTCAACATCCTGCCCAGGATGAGTGATGGGCGATTAAACAATTGGAAAGAAAGGGCCTACCACACCCCATACCATGGAATTGTGGTAAAACTCCTGGGCCAGTTATCCACTGACGCCCAGGTGACCCAAATTTAAAAAAAAACACTGCTGAAATTGAAGGGATTTAAAACCACGAAATAAATCTGGAATAAAATGCTAGTCTCATTCATAACAATCATGAAATAGCTTGATTGTCATTAACACCCATCTGGTTTCCTGGCGTTCTTCAGGGAAGGAAATCCGCCACCCTTAACCTGCTTTGGCTTACATGTAACTACAAACTCAAAGGTTTGTAACTGGGCTAGTAATCCAGAAGGCTAGGCCAATGGGGAAATGGGTTTGAACGTCACTGTGGCAGGTGGTGAAATCTGAATTCAGCACAAATCTGGAATAAAAAGCTCACCTAATGGAAACTATGGACCTCAGTGGTAAGCCAGGTATGCTAACTGAACTGTTGTGAACTTCCATTTAAGTTCTGAGGAAGGGTCACTGGACCTGATGCTTCTCCCCACAGATGTTACCAACACCTGCTGAACATTTCTAGCAGTTTCTGTTTTTGATCCATATAAATATAATTTATTGTTGACTCTGACACACTGGTAAAATCTTTCAAAATTCATATGCGTAGTGAATAGAACACAGAATGCAGTTAGTGAGTGCTAACAGGCACTTTCAACTCTCTCTGAATTTGCACTGTGAGCTAATTGCTGTATGTTTTCATGTTAGAGGTACTAATTTTCAATATTTTTAATTATTGTTTTCAGATATATAATCATTTGTTTCTGGAGCAAGTGAGCCCTGAATCTGGGTCACCTGGCTCAGAGGCAGGGGTATTACCACAAGAGCCCCACCTTCCCCCCTGCCATGATGAGCTGCACACTCTATGTTCAGAGATAACGGGAACTGCAGATGCTGGAGAATCCGAGATAACAAAGTGTGAAGCTGGATGAACACAGCAGGCCAAGCAGCATCTCAGGAGCACAGCTGATGAAGGGTCTAGGCCCGAAACGTCAGCTTTTGTGCTCCTGAGATGCCGCTTGGCCTGCTGTGCTCAACCAGCTCCACATTTTGTTATCTTGGATTCTCCAGCATCTGTAGTTCCCATTGCCCACTCTACGTTTCCTGCTTAAGCTCTGAGGAATGGGCTGTCATTTCCTTGTTTGCCCACATGAGGGCCTAATCGTTTCACTTTGTAGTGAACGTCTTTAATTGGGCTGAAATCCACAAATGTGCATTAAAGAGAATGACATTCACTATGGGACTGCAAGCTATGGCTACTGTCAATCAGTTTTAGAACATAGAACATAGAACATAGAACAGTACAGCACAGAACAGGCCCTTCAGCCCACAATGTTGTGCCGACCATTGATCCTCATGTATGCATCCTCAAATTTCTGTGACCATATGCATGTCCAGCAGTCTCTTAAATGACCCCAATGACCTTGCTTCCACAACTGCTGCTGGCAACGCATTCCATGCTCTCACAACTCTCTGCGTAAAGAACCTGCCTCTGACATCCCCTCTATACTTTCCACCAACCAGCTTAAAACTATGACCCCTCGTGCTAGCCATTTCTGCCCTGGGAAATAGTCTCTGGCTATCAACTCTATCTATGCCTCTCATTATCTTGTATACCTCAATTAGGTCCCCTCTCCTCCTCCTTTTCTCCAATGAAAAGAGACCGAGCTCAGTCAACCTCTCTTCATAAGATAAGCCCTCCAGTCCAGGCAGCATCCTGGTAAACCTCCTCTGAACCCTCTCCAAAGCATCCACATCTTTCCTATAATAGGGCGCCCAGAACTGGACGCAGTATTCCAAGTGCGGTCTAACCAAAGTTTTATAGAGCTGCAACAAGATCTCACGACTCTTAAACTCAATCCCCCTGTTAATGAAAGCCAAAACACCATATGCTTTCTTAACAACCCTGTCCACTTGGGTGGCCATTTTAAGGGATCTATGTATCTGCACACCAAGATCCCTCTGTTCCTCCACGCTGCCAAGAATCCTATCCTTAATCCTGTACTCAGCTTTCAAATTCGACCTTCCAAAATGCATCACCTCGCATTTATCCAGGTTGAACTCCATCTGCCACCTCTCAGCCCATCTCTGCATCCTGTCAATGTCCCGCTGCAGCCTACAACAGCCCTCTACACTGTCAACGACACCTCCGACCTTTGTGTCGTCTGCAAACTTGCTGACCCATCCTTCAATCCCCTCGTCCAAGTCATTAATAAAAATTACAAACAGTAGAGGCCCAAGGACAGAGCCCTGTGGAACTCCACTCACCACTGACTTCCAGGCAGAATATTTTCCTTCTACTACCACTCGCTGTCTTCTGTTGGCCAGCCAATTCTGTATCCAAGCAGCTAAGTTCCCCTGTATCCCATTCCTCCTGACCTTCTGAATGAGCCTACCATGGGGAACCTTATCAAATGCCTTACTGAAGTCCATATACACCACATCCACAGCTCGACCCTCATCAACCTTTCTAGTCACATCCTCAAAAAACTCGATGAGGTTTGTAAGGCATGACCTACCCCTCACAAAGCCGTGTTGACTGTATTTGATCAAGCCATGCTCTTCCAGATGGTCATAAATCTTATCCCTCAGAATCCTTTCTAACACCTTGCAGACGACAGACGTGAGACTTACCGGTCTATAATTGCCGGGGATTTCCCTATTTCCTTTCTTGAAGAGAGGAATTACATTTGCCTCTCTCCAGTCCTCAGGTACGACTCCAGTGGAGAGCGAGGATGCAAAGATCTTCGCAAGTGGCGAAACAATTGCATTTCTCGCTTCCCAAATCAGCCGAGGACAAATCTGATCCGGGCCTGGCGACTTGTCAATCTTAATGTTTGACAAAATTTTCAGCACATCAGCTTCGTCTATCTCTATCCATTCCAGCATGCACACCTGCTCTTCAAAGGTTTCATTCACTACAAAGTTCGTTTCTTTCGTAAAGACAGAAGCAAAAAACTCATTTAGGGCTTCCCCTACCTCCTCAGGCTCCACATGCAAGTTCCCTATGCTATCCCTGATCGGCCCTACTCTTTCTTTGACCATTCTCTTATTCCTCACGTAAGTGTAAAATGCCTTTGTGTTTTCCCGGATTCCTTCTGCCAAGCCTTTCTCGTGCCCCCTCCTGGCTCTCCTCAGACCATTTTTGACCTCCTTCCTTGCCTGCATGTAATCCTCTCTAGCTGAACTTGACCCTAGCTTCCTCCACCTTATGTAAGCTACCTTCTTCCTTTTCACTAGAAGCTCCACCGCTCTCGTCATCCAAGGTTCCCTAATCTTACCCCTTCTTGCCTGTCTCAGAGGGACATATTTACTCATCACTCCCAACAACTGTTCCTTAAACCGTCTCCACATGTCTATAGTTCCCTTACCATGGAACAACTGCTCCCAGTCCATGCTTCCTAACTCATGTCTAATCGCATCATAGTTTCCTCTTCCCCAATTAAATATCCTCCCATTCTGCCTAATCCTCTCCTTCTCCATAGCTATGTAGAATGTGAGGCAGTTATGGTCACTATCACCAAAATGCTCTCCCACCACAAGATCTGATACCTGCCCTGGCTCGTTTCCGAGCACCAAGTCTAGAATGGCCTCTCCCCTCGTCGGCCTGTCAACGTACTGCGTTAGGAAACCCTCCTGAACACACCTTACAAAAACAGCTCCATTCAAATCTTCTGCTCGAAGGAGGTTCCAATCAATATTAGGAAAGTTAAAGTCACCCATTACAACAACCCTACTGCGTGCACACTTTTCCAAAATCTGTCGACCTATGCTTTCTTCAATCTCCCTGCTGCTACTGGGGGGCCTGTAGTAAACCCCTAACGAGGTGACTACTCCCTTGCTGTTCCTAATTTCCACCCTGATCTGTAAGTCATCTACAAATGACCTTAAATATTTGATTGATGCTACTTAATAATAACTGGCACAGTTTTCAAGTAAACAAAATTCACGGGTTTTCCAAAATTGCACTCAGGACTTTTCTAGAATGGTTTCAGGGGTCTGAGGGCTGTGCTGGGGCTGGTGGGAGAATCAGCTGAGAGGAAATCTCAGTGAGGGCCCACCCTGACGTCGGGAACATCTCGCTCCGTTGTCTATGGTTTTGACAAGCGGTGAGGGGCGTTTCCCACTGGGTGGTGGTGAGATGTCGGTTAAGGAGTATTGTTGTTTGTTGAACAATAACGAAGAACAGTACAGCATTAGGAACAGGCCCTTCAGCCCTCCAAGCCTGCACTGACACATTCTGCCCTTCCATACTAAAACTGCCCTCACTGAGAGGATCCCTATCGCTCTATTCCCTTCTTATCCATGTATTCGTCCCGGTGCTTCCTGCTTGCTGCTAATATGTCTGCTTCCAGCATCTCCTCCGGCAGCGCATTCCAGGCACTCACCACCCTTTGAGTGAGGAATGTATTTCACACACATCTTTAAACTTCCCCCAAACCTTGGACCTGTGTCCCCTCGTAACTCAGCCCTCCACCCTGGGAAGAAGCCTCATGCTTTCCACTCTATCCGTGCCATTCATAATCCGCTATCTATCAAATCGCCCCTCAACCTCCTGCATTCCAGTGAAAACAGACCCAGTCTATCTGAGATAACACGGTGTGAAGCTGGATGAACACACCAGGCCAAGCAGCGTTGGAAGAGTAGGAAAGCTTGATGTTTCGGGTCAGGACCCTTCTTCAGAAAATCTAAACCAGTCTATCTAAATTTTCTTCATCTCTAAAATCCCGCATACCAGGCATCTTCCTGGTAAACCTATTCAGAGTTAACGTTTCAGGTCCAGTGACCTTTCTTCAAAGAATTTCTGATTTTGTGACCCCCTACAGCATGTGGAACCTGCCTGTGCTGCAGACACACACTGTGCTGTTATTAAGCCAAATAGACACGTTGGAAAATGGGTGGGTGAGGTGGGGTTTTGGGGATTGCTAGACCTCAGTCCAGCCGAAGTCGGGGGAGGTCCTGATATGGTCAGTAGGGGTCTAGCCTGTGCACTTTCCCGGGGCTGGTGGTCAGTCTGCGAAAGGTGAAGGATGTGGCTGAGTGCAGTGTGGGCACTGGGCAATGCCAGTTCTGTAGTGCCAGCAACAGCGGTCAGGGGTGGGGGAGCTGGTGCAGCGTCAGACAGCGGGCAGGGGCATGGACAGTGGTCAGGGCTCCGGACCATCAGGCCAGGGGCTGCCCAAAGTCGGCCAGTGGCCTGGGACAATGGGGGGGCCAGGAAGGTGGGGGTCTGTCAATCATTGAGGAGGGTGGAAGGGAGGAATGGTAGGTGCAGTTGTGGGAGTGGTGAGCGAGTGAAACCTGGGAAAGCTGAGGCATTTGCAGACGCAGGGAGAAAGAACAGTGATGAGTTGCAGAGAGAGTTGGATTGGGTGATGGGTGGGGGCTCAGAGAGCAGCAGGAACTCTGTTTCGGAGCGAGTGTGGCATCTTTACCAACTGGTGCCCATGTTGTGAGCACGGGTCATGGAGGAACAGACAATGGGGCAGCTGAAGGGCCAGTTCCATCGTTGGCGCAGTCTGGTGCTGCCCTCCAGGCAGAGGGTGCTGCTGTTGTTCTGGGGAGCTGGGTTGTGCAGAGTGAGATCTGGCGTCAAGGGGGTGAGTCAATTCGGAGGAGCCGAGGGAATGGGAGCAGTTACCTGAGGAGCAGGATGAGGTGGAGCAAGTATTCCTTTTCCTACACAGAGCTTGGCTGTATTGGGCTCAAGGAGACAGACGGAACTGAATTGACACTTTGAGCCATCCAGTGGGAACTGGCCACACAACGTCACCCAGGACTGTCAGGGGCAAGGCACCAGCATTTCGTCTGCGCTGTGGGGCTGAGCTCCGTTTCACTCACTGCTCTCTAAGCTCACCTTAACAATTGCCCGATTGCTGGTCTGTCTATGATGTTCCCTGACTGGAATGTGCCAAGGTGTGGGTGACCACTGGGCCCTTGGACAGAGTAGTGCTGATCCAGAGAGGGTGTTCCAAAGGGAACTGTATGGCCTGGTGCTGACACAGGGACAGAGAACAGGGTCGTGTGTGTGTGTGTGTGTGTGTGTGTGTGTGCCCCGGGCAGTGAGGTTTTTCTCCAGAAGGACGGATGAGTTATTAATGAGGTGAGTTTGTTCTGAAACAGTGAGAAATCACACTGGCCCTTGCAGTGAGAATTCCTCCAAGAAACACAACATCAGCAAAAGATTCAGCCTGAAATTATTGTAGACACGAGTGGGTGTAAGCTTTAGAAATTGAAGCTCGGAAGGTTATGGGGAAAGAGTAGTGGAGAGGACTAATTAAAGAGCTTTTTCACAGGGCCAGCACAGACCTGACGGACCAAATTCTCTCCTCCTGATCTGTATGATATCCATCAGCAATTGTGATGGAAGGGAAAACCCTGGAAAGTTATGTCTACTTCTCTGGCTTTGTGTTTCCAGCAGCTCCAGGTTTTTATTTCAGATTTCCAGCTTCATGCTTTTGTTGAAGATAATGTCAGTAGGGTCACTTGCAGGAGGATGAGAGAAGGTTGAAGTGGTGCTGCATGCTCTAAACATTTTGCAGTAACCCCGTAGGGTCTTGGTTGTTAACATTTTATTCCTGAAGATTCCAGGACAAGTCTGAAAGATAGATGATGGAGAGAGAGTGGGAGGGAGCACACACACACACACACACACACACACACACACGCTTACACTCACATGCTTGCACACTTGCTTACACACACAATTATACACACACATACATGATTAGACACACGCACACACTTATACACACACGTATGCTTACACGCACACACATAAGCGCGCTTACACATGCACACGCACACACACATCCTTACACACATACACACGCATACACACACAGACACACACACATACAGACACACACACAGACACACACACACACACACACACTCAAACCCACACACAGACAGACACACACACACAGACAGACAGACAGACAGACACACACACACAGACACACACACACATACACACACACACACACACACACACACACACACACTCACACACACACACAGACACGCACATAGATATCAGAGGGAGAACGCAGTAGAAATCCCAGAATTTACGGAGGGTAAAGTGGTTACCCAGAATAGCAGACTGATTATTGGTACACTTTTCACATTTGTGATTTGATCCCACAGGCAATATATTTAAAGAATTTTCAGAGGACAACGTATTTTCCGTTCTGAACTATTCGTACTGATGTAGGTGTATGTTTTCAGTGTGTCACAGAAACACATTCAGGGATGTGCACTACTTTACCTGCTCTGGGTCTAGTCTTAAAAAGTTCTCATTTCGTGCCCAGGATATTCTGCAGGGAGTCTGATGGTGTCTGTATGGGGCTGTACGTACAGGGAGTCTGACACTGTCTGTATAGTGCTGTATGTACAGGGAACCTGATGCTGCCTGTATTGTGCTGTATGTACAGGGAGTCTGATGCTGTCTGTTTAGTGCTGTATGTACAGGGAGTCTGACGCTGTCTGTTTAGTGCTGTATGGACAGGGAGTCTGACGCTGTCTGTTTAGTGCTGTATGTACAGAGAGTCTGACGCTGTCTGTATAGTGCTGTATGTACAGGGAGTCTGACGCTGTCTGTATAGTGCTGTAAGTACAGGGCTGATCTCCATAGTGTAAGTCTCTGCCCTGAAGCTAGTAGCCGACTGCACCCAGGACTCTGTGGTGTCTATGATTCAACATGAGTGGCTTTATGATCAAACCATCCGCTCAATAAATCATATACTTAGGTCAATGCCTGATACATAGTGCAGCCAATGGTTTGGTTATCACATCACTGCAACAACAACTTGCGTTTATGTGGTTCCTTTAACATGGTGAAACAGCCCGAGGGACTTCATAGAAAGGTTGTCCAGTAAAGTGTGGCCACGGGCTATAAAAGTGTAAATGATCAAATGCCTTGGAGAGTGAATTAGATCTTAAGCTGTCACCCATGAGAGGAGAGAGATGCACAGGGCTTTATCAAAGGATGGTTTCGAATCAGCTTAAACTTAGTGGGGTCCAATAAATGTGGAGAGATAAGAACAGCAGGTCAGACAAACATCCAAGGAGCAGGGAAGTCAACATTTTAGGCCAAAACTCTTTGTCAGGGCATGGGGTGGGGTGGGGGTGTGGGGGGATCGTGGAGGCCAGAAATAAATAGCGGGTGGGGTATGGGCTGGAGGGAGGGTAGGTGAGATGGATGTTGGGGATGAGGGTAATGGGTTATTGTAGTTGGTCAGTGGAAAGGAGAGGTGAGTCAGAAGTTGAGCAGGCTGTGGGGGGTGGGGCGTGGAATAATTTTGAAGCCGGTGAAGTCAATATTGAGGCCTTTGGGCTGTCTGCTCCCGAGGCAGGATACCTGGTGTTGTTTGTCCAGTTTGCGTTTGGCCTCACTCTGATAGTGGAAGGGGCCAAGGATGGGCATGTCACTATGGGAGTGGGAGGGGGAGTGAAAGTGGATGGCAACTGGAAGGTCAGGTTGGTTGGCGCGTGCAGAGCACAGAAGCTCTGTAAACCAGTCCCCGAGTCTGCGTTTGGTCTCCTTAATATAGAGGGGTCAGGATGGTAGTGTCCATGTTTTTTGAACCAGAAGACCTGAGTTCAAATCTTAGTTACTCCTGAAGTGTGTTGTAATTTGCCAAACAGGTTGTTTCAAAAATCCTAAAAGGTAGAGGAACTTCAAAAGACAACAGCCATGACCCTAGAGGAATTCAGCTGGTCTGGCATCATCAATGAAGATTGGTACAGAGCTAGCACTTTGAGTCCAAAATGAATTTTCAGACCATTAATTGTGTTTCTCTTTCTCGGAATGTTATCAGACCTCCTGAGGCTCTCAAGCATTTTCCGTTACTGTTTCAGATTTCCAGCGTTTGCAATGTAATGTTTTCTTTCCAAAATTAATGGAATGGGTTCCTTCAGTTGAACACTGCAGTCTAGGTCCTCACTTGTAATGTGATGGGAATTAAACTCAGCCTTGGATCCATAGAAGGTCTCGTGGTGCTGTGGTAATGCCCTGCCCCTAAGCTAGGAGGCTCAGGTTCACAGTCCCATCCTACACCAGAGCTGTGATGTAACAGGTCCATCAAAGATGTCCGTAATAAGCACAGCTCTCATGTCCACTGTAAGCCCAGGCTCACCTTGAGTGTTGATTCGCCTAACAATGTGCTTCAAATATTTATCACAAAAGATCAAAGTCTCTTCTCACTGTGGTGCTTTCATTCTCAGATTGTTAATCCCAGGTAGTTAATTTTAAATCTAAGGGAGGTAATTTTTTTTGGTAAGCAGAGCTGTCAAGGGATATGGACCAAAGGCAGGGATATGAAGTGAGGTCACAGGTCAGCCATGATCTTATTGAATGGTGATACAGGCTCAAGGGGCTGAATGACCTTATCCTGTTCCTAGGTTTATATGTAAAGTGTTCTTAGGCAGTGCAAGATGTTCAGTGTAATTATAGAAAATACTGGAAATGCCCAGCAGTTCAGGCCTCCTTTCGGAACATTAACTCTACTTTTCTATCTCTTCAGATGTTGACAGGCCTGCGGAGTTTGCCCAGTGCTTTCCATTTTTATTTCGGATGCTCAGCATTTTATTTCTTTTTGAACCGCAGCTGCTGTTGCAATGCAGCCAATTTGTGCACAGGAAGAACCCACAAACGGTGATATGGTAACAATCAGCTGATTGAAAGTTTAGTGAAGGATATTTATGAGCCAGGACTCTGGGGGAAGCTCCCCTTCTTCAGTAAATAACAGGCAGAGTTGTCTTTTACATGCACTCTAAAGAGCAAGCCGAACCTTGTACCACATCCCAAGTGCTCCTGAGATGCTGCTTGGCCTGCTGTGTTCATCCAGCCTCACATTTTATTACAACAGCCCCTTATTCCTCTTTGGGCTGATGGCCTGAACTCCGTGCTAAGCCCTGGAGTAGAATTTGAAGCCCTGACTTTCCTAACACAAATGATGTTCAAAGACATACACCAGGAGCATGGTGTATCATTGAAGAAGTCATCCAAATGTTTGATCGAATGATCATAGCAGCTGGGAGAATTCATTCACTAAATCTGGAATACAAAGCTAGTCTCAATTATGGTGACCACGAAACTATAGGATTGTCATCTGAGCTTCGAAGGAAGGAAATCCCTGAATTGTTAAGCGGCAGAAGGAGGCCATTCTGCCCATCCTTAATTGCCCCTTGAACCGAGTAGCTTGCTCAGCCTTTTAAGAGTCACCCACATCTTACAGGCAGTGAGTTCCAGATTGCCACCGCTCTCGACGTGACACCATCTTTCCTCACATTTAGCTGATTTATGTCCAAGCTCTGGGGCAGCACAGTACCTCCGTGGTTAGCACTGCTGCCTCACAGCACGAGGGACCCGGGCTTGATTCAGGCAATTGTCTGCGTGGAGTTTGCACATTCTCGCCGAGTCTGCATGGGTTTCCTCTGGGGGCTCTAGTTTCCTCCCACAGTCCAAAGATGTGCAGGCTAGGGTGAATCGACCATGCTAAATTGCCCCATAGTGTTCAGGGATATTTGGGTTTGACATGGGGAGCGGGTCTAGGTGGGATGCTCTTCAGAGGGGTGGTGTGGACTTGTGGGGCTGTATGGCTGGCCTGATTCCATACGGTAGGGATTCTATGAGCTCTGTCTCCTTTTCCTTTTCGCCAGGGTAATGTCAAAGCCCCTGCACCAGTGCGAGCTGTTTAGCTGCAACTGTGGGGTTAAATGGTGCAGGCCTAGGACCAATCCTTTCTCAGTACCAATAATGTTCCTGACTTGAGCAATTCCAAAGCTCTGTTGCCTATCTTTGAACCTGCCACGAGGACCACTGTACCCCAACTTCTCTAACCACATTGCCTCTCAGTTTCACAGCTTGGTTTTATAGCTCTCAGCCCTATGATCGATTTCCTCCATAGCCCTGACATTTTTGTAGCCTTCTCTCAGACAAACCTATTTCTGTTCAACATCATCATGTTCCTTTGTGAGTTCTAATTGTATCTAACTCTTTAGAGGATAATTGAAGCTTTAAAATCCATTAAAATATACTCAGATGCTTTATGTTCTGTGCCAGTGTTATAGATACATTTAGTGGAGGATTATACATATTCAGTTTTTAATTACAAATGTAATCATGATTTCTGAAGGTGGGTTTTCGTGTAATTCAAATAGCATTTTAATGGGTTTTTACTTGTGGATTTCATATTTGATTGTTTGTTCTTGGGTTACAGTACCTCTCAGGTTTGATAGTGCTCCAATCAGGTCGATGAAATGGAATTGAATTTTACATCCTAGAGTGGTATTATCTCCAGTCTTCATTGCGGGAAACTAATTGAAATTTAGCTTCTTATAAAAAAGCATAAAAGTTTAACTCCATTATTTCAGAATTGTGATGACTTGATTATGTTTGTCACTTTGTACATTCTCTCAATTCATTTTTCGCCTTTATTCTTCAAACTGGGCAGGACTAGGATACGTGAGGAATAAGAGAATGGTCAGGATAGCGTAGGGAACTTGTGCATGGAGTCTGAGCAGATGGGGGAATCCCTAAATGAGTTTTTTGCTTCGGTTTTCACTAAGGAAAGGGACCTTGTTGTGAATGAGAACTTTGAGGAGCAGGAAAACAGGCTTGAACAGATCAAGATTGAGGAAGTGGATGTGCTGGAAATTTTGGCAAACATTAAGATTGATAAGTCCTCAGGGCCGGACCAGATTTACCCTAGGTTGCTCCGGGAAGCGAGAAAGGAGGTTGCTAAGCCGTTGGCGAATATCTTTGCTTCCTCACTCTCCACGGGAGTCGTACCGGAAGATTGGAGGGAGGCAAATGTTGTTCCTCTTTTCAAGAAAGGGTATAGGGAAATCCCTGGAAATTACAGACCAGTCAGTCTTACGTCTGTGGTCAGCAAGGTTTTGGAAAGAATTCTGAGGGATAGGATATATGACTATTTGGAAAAGCATAGCGTGATTAAAGGGAGTCAGCATGGCTTTGAGGGGGACAGGTCATGCCTTACAAATCTTGTTGAGTTCCTTGAGGAAGTCACGAGACAGGTTGATGAGGGTCGAGCAGTGGATGTGGTGTACATGGACTTCAGCAAAGCATTTGACAAGGTTCCCCACGGCAGGCTCATTCATAAATTCAGGAGGTATGGGATACAGGGTGATTTGGCTATCTGGATTCAGAAGTGGTTGGCTGACAGGAGGCAGAGAGTGGTTGTAGATGGTAAGTATTCTGCCTGGAGGTCAGTGCTGAGTGGTGTCCCGGAAGGCTCTGTTCTTGGGCCTCTGCTCTTCATAGTTTTTATAAATGACTTGGATGCGGAGGTTGAGGGGTGGGTTAGTATGTTTGCTGATGACACAAAGGTTGGAGGTGCCGTTGATAGTATCGAGGGCTATTGCAGGCTTCAGTGAGACATTGACAGAATGCAGAGCTGGGCTGAGAAATGGAAGATGGAGTTCAACCTGGATAAATGCGAAGTGATGCATCTTGGAAGGTGGAACTTAAATGCTGAATATAGGATTAAAGGCAGGATTCTCGGCAGTGTGGATGAACAGCGGGATCTTGGTGTTCAAGTGCATAGCTCCCTCAAAGTTGCCACCCAGGTGGATAAGGTTGTTAAGAAAGCATATGGTGTTTTGGCTTTCATTAACAGGGGGATCAAGTTTAAGAGCCGCAAGGTTACGCTGCAGCTCCAGAAAACTCTGCTGAGACCACACTTGGAATATTGTGCCCAGTTCTGGTCGCCCTATTATAGGAAAGATGTGGAGGCTTTGGAGAGGGTGCAAAGGAGGTTTACCAGGATGCTGCCTGGACTGGAGGGCTTGTCTTACAAGGAGAGGTTGACTGAGCTCGGACTTTTCTCTCTGGAGAGAAGGAGGAAGAGAGGTGACCTGATCGAGGTGTACAAGGTAATGAGAGGCATGGACAGAGTCGATAGCCAGAGACTTTTCCCCAGGGCAGGATTGACTACCACGAGGGGTCATAGTTTTAAGGTGTTAGGAGGAAGGTATAGAGGAGACGTCAGAGGGAGGTTCTTCACCCAGAGAGTTGTGAGCGCATGGAATAGTTTACCAGTGGTAGTCGTGGAAGCGGAGTCATTAGTGACATTTAAGCAACTGCTGGACATGCACATGGACAGCAGTGAATTGAGGGGAATGTAGTTTAGGTTATTTTATTTTTGGATTAGGATTATTCCACGGCACAACATCGTGGGCCGAAGGGCCTGTACTGTGCTGTACTTTTCTATGTTCTATATCCCTAATTGCCCTAGCCAGCTTTGCTAAGCTGTTCTGCAGTCAATCAAGTTGCTGTGGGCCTGGAGTTACGTGCAGGCCAGATCGGGTACAGATGTCAGATTATTTTCCTGCTTTCCCCTAATTTATTTTCCCCTCCTAAGTATGTGCATGGCCATGATTTCTGCATGCAATGATTGGAGGGGCTTGAGTAATGTTTCCATACTAAGACAAAATCAGAAGTCGCACAACACCAATTTGTGGTCTGGGATTGGAGGAACTGCAGATGCTGGAGAATCTGAGATGGAGAGCTGGATGAACACAGCAGGCCAAGCAGCATCATAGGAGCAGGCAAGCTGACGTTTCGGGCCTAGACCCTACATCAGAAATGGGGGAGGGGAAAGGGGGTTTCAGAAATAAATAGGGAGAAAGGGGGAGGCGGATAGAAGATGGATAGAGGAGAAGATAGGTGGAGAGGAGACAGACATGTCAAAGGTGGGGGGGATGGAGTCAGTAAAGGTGGGCGTAGGTGGGGAGGCGGGGAGGAGATAGGTCAGTCCATGGAGGACGGACAGGTCAAGGGGGTGGGGCGAGGCTAGTAGGTGGGAGATGGAGTGGGGCTTGAGGTGGGAGAAGGGGGTAGATGGGAGCAAGGACAGGTTAGGGAGGCAGGGATGAGTTGGGTTGGTTTTGGGATGCAGTTGGGGGAGGGGAGATTTTGAATCTTGTGACGTAGACCTTGATACCATTGGGCTGCAGGGTTCCCAAGCGGAATATGAGTTGCTGTTCCTGCAACCTTCGGGTGTCATCATTGTGGCACTGCAGGAGGCCCATGATGGACAAGTCATCTGAGGAATGGGAGGGAGAGTTAAAATGGTTCGCGACTGGGAGGTGCAGTTGTTTAGTGTGAACCGAGTGGAGGTGTTCTGCAAAGCGGTCCCCAAGTCTCCACTTGGTTTCCCCAATGTAGAGGAAGCCACAACGGGTACAGTGGATACAGTATACCACATTGGCAGATGTGCAGGTGAACATCTGGTTGATGTGGAAAGTCTTCTTGGGGCCTGGGATGGGAGTGAGGGAGGAGGTGTGGGGGCAAGTGTGGCATTTCCTGCGGTTGCAGGGGAAGGTGCCGGGTGTGGTGGGGTTGGAGGGCAGTGTGGAGCGAACAAGGGAGTCACGGAGAGAGTGGTCTCTCCAGAAAGCAGATAAGGGTGGGGAGGGAAAAATGTCTTTGGTGGTGGGGTCGAGTTGTAGATGGTGGAAGTGTCGGAGGATGATGCATTGGATCCGTAGGTTGGTGGGGTGGTATGAGAGGATGAGGGGGATTCTGTTTTGGTTGTTATTGTGAGAGCAGGGGGTGAGGGATGAGTTGCGGGAAATACAGGAGAGCCGGTCGAGGGCGTTCTCAACCACTGAGAGGGTGAAGTTGCGGTCCTTGAAAAATGCGGACATCTGACATGTATGGGAGTAGAATGCCTCATCCTAGGAGCAGATGCGGCAGAGGCGAAGGAATTGGAATAGGGGAAGGCATTTTTGCAGGAAGGTAGGTGGGAGGAGGTGTATTCTAGGTAGCTGTGAGAGTTGGTGGACTTGAAATGGATATTGGTTTCTAGGTGGTTGCCAGAGATGGAGACAGAGAGGTCAGGAAGGAGAGAGAGGTATTAGAGATGGTCCAGGTAAACTTAAGGTTGGGGTGGAAGGTGTTGGTGAAATGGATGAACTGTTCAAGCTCCTCCTGGGAGCACAAGGCGGTGCCGATACAGTCATCAATGTAACGGAGGAAGAGGTGGGCTTAGGGCCAGTGTAGGTGCGGAAGAGGGACTGTTCCACGTAACCTACAAAGAGGCAGGCATAGCTTGGGCCCATGCGGGTACCCATGGCCACCCCCTTAGTCTGTAGGACGTGGGAGGAATCGAAAGAGAAGTTGTTGAGGATGAGAACGAGTTCAGCTAGGCAGATGAGGCTATCAGTGGAGGGGGACTGGTTGGGTCTGCAGAACAGGAAGAAGCAGAGGGCCTTTAGGCCATCTGTATGGGGAATGCAGGTGTATAGGGACTGGACGTCCATGGTAAAGATCAGGTGCTGAGGACCAGGGAATTGGAAGCTCTGGAGGAGGTGGAGGGCATGGGTGGTGTCACGGACGTAGGTAGGGAGTTCCTGGACCAAGGGGGAGAAAATGGATTCCAGATAGGTGGAGATGAGTTCGGTGGGGCAGGAGCAGGCTGAGACAATGAGTTGACCGGGGCAGGCAGGTTTGTGGATTTTGGGAAGGAGATAGAAGTGGGCCGTGCGGGGTTTGAGAACGATGAGGTTGGAGGCTATGGTTGGGAGGTCACCTGAGGTGATGAGCTTGTGGATGGTTTGAGAGAGGATGTTTTCGTAGTGGGGGGTGGGGTTATAATCAAGGGGGCGGTAAGGAGGAGGTGTCGGAGAGTTGGCACCTAGCCTCGGCGATGTAGAGGTCAGTGCACCATACTACAACTGCGCCTCCCTTGTCAAGCCAGTTGTGAGCACTCCAAAAGCTAATGATTTCAAATAAACCTATCGGACTATAACCTGGTGTTGTGTGACTTTTGACTTTGTTCACCCCAGTATATCCACATGCATCCTAAAATACGTAAATAAATGGAGTGAGTGATGTGCTGTGTTGGTGAGGTTAGAACCAACAGACCTAGAAATTGAGCTTTGTGGAGTGACAGTAACACAATGCCATTGTCTTCCCCCCTCACCACTTATGGAAACTTTCCTAACTTTAACAAGAGCAAAGAAAATAAATGACTTCTGATTTATTACTACTCAACTTAAACTATCACCTTCGCAAACCTCAAGAATCACAATTAAGATAAACTGATTAACACATTTACAAAGGGTGGAACAAGAATATATACAGGGAAAATACAATTCTGAATGTTGAAATGTGCAAATTTCAAGGGTCAGTTACATTGTCTCATAAACATTTGTGATTTTTGACACTGATAACATGCCGTTTTCTGTCAAGTGATCATTATTCTTTTATTTTCTGGGTGATCGGGTTGACCCAGGCCGTTTCTTCTTTTAGAATTCTTTGAACTTTCTTAGTTTCTCCATCTTTTTCCCATGGAAAAGGAGAGAGAGAGAAAGGGAGTGATGAATACTTTTTCTCTGGATGAGTTTCTTCCCCTTGCACTTACAGATTTTTCAATCTTTGTAGCAGAACCAATCAGAGGGCTGTTGTCGGGCAGAATTTCTTAACTCAAAAGGTTCCAAGCCCACTGTGTCGGTCAGTCTCGTATTCTCCCTCTCATTGATTCAAAAGCAACATTATATTGCACAGCTCAAAAATATCAGAGAACCCTACAATACGGAAGCAGGCCATTTGGGTCCACACCAAGCCTCTGAAGCACATCCCATCCAGATCTAACCCATTACCCTATAACTCCATATTTCCCACAGACAATCTGCATAGCCTGCACAGCGAGAAGAAATCAGAGCACCTGAAGGAAACCCATGCAGACACAGAGAAAATATGCAAACTCCATACAGATAGTCGCCCAAGGCTGGGATCAAACCCAGGTCCCTGATGCTGTGAGGCAGCAGTGCTAATCACTGAGCCACCCTAAGCAAACAGTAGCTGGTTGTCTTAAGTTGCTTGTATTTCAGTAGCCCAACTTGCATTTCAGGTGATAGTCCCTATAACGAAGTAAATGGTCTCCCTCATCTTTCATTGTACCTTCTCTAAAAGCACCTTTACACATGCCTTACTCTACTGAACCCAATCAGACAGAAGGGTTAGCTCTTGATGCTCAATTTTCAGCAAAGAAAGCCCCTGTCATGGCTGTTTTCTGACATTGATATTCCTGAACCCTACTATGACTGGCTGAACTGACGTTATTGATTTCCGTATTGATTTGATATTGTGGAACAAAGCCAAGGTAAGCTTTCAGAGTCATTCACCACTGGAAAGTGTTTAGGATTATACTTTGGTACATTTCTGAAAGTGGTTTATTAGGGAACTGTTTGATTGGCATTTTGTGTCAGGCCTGATCACACCAAAACCCTACCTCCCCAATCCTTAATACCTGACATTGAACCCCTTTAGTGTACTGTATCATGAGCAACTTTCTTCAGCGTTTGCTAAGTTTAGGCTTCAGATTCCTTCAAGAAAGAGAATGTGGGGAGTTTAAGAGTCATTGAGGTGTACAGCACAGAAACAGACCCTTCGGTCCAACTCGCCCATGCTGACCAGATATCCTAAATTAATCTAGCCCCATTTGCCAGCATTTGGCCCATTTCTCTCTAAACCCTTCCTATGCATGCACCCATCCTGATGTGCCTTTTAAATGCTGTAATTGTACCAGCCTCCACCACTTCCTCTGGCAGCTCGTTCCATACACACACCACCCTGTGAGTGAAAATGTTGTCCCTTAGGTCCCTTTTAAATTGTTCTTCTCTCACATTAAAACTTTAATTTTGGACTCCCCTACCCTGGGGGGAAAAGACCTAAGCTATTCGCCCTATCCACACCCCTCATGATTTTACAAATTTTTATAAGGTCACCCCTCAGCCTCCAAAGCTCCAGAGTAGATAGCCCCAGTCTATGGGCGGCACGGTGGCTCAGTGGTTAGCACTGCAGCCTCACTGCTCCAGGGACCAGGGTTCGAATCCAGCCTCGGGCAACTGTCTTTGTGGAGTTTGCACATTCTCCCTGTCTGCGTGGGTTTCCTCCGCGTGCTCTGGTTTCCTCCCACAGTCCAAAGATGTGCACGCTAGGTGGATTGGCCATGCTAAATTGCCCACAGTGTTCAGGGGTGTGTAGGTTATAGGGGGATGGGTCTGGGTGGGATGCTTGGACTTGTTGGGCCGAAGGGCCTGTTTCCACACTGTAGGGAATCTAAGCTATTCAGCCCCTCCCCATAGCTCCAACCCTGGCAACATCCTTGTAAATCTTTTCTGAGCCATTTCAAGTTTCACAACATCATTCCGACAGCTGGGAGACCAGGATCGATCGCAGTATGGATAGGGCAAATAGCTTAGGTCTTATCCCCCCAGGGTAGGGGAGTCCAAAATTAAAGGTTTAATGTGCGAGAAGAACAATTTAAAATTGGCCTAAGCAACGACCTGTACAGTCACAGCATGACATCCGAACTCCTATACTCAATGCATTGACCAATAAATTGTGGAACAGTGGTAGCCAGAAGTTTTAATTTCAAGTCTCCTCTAGGACTTGTTGTCAGGGGAAGATGAACTGATGATGAGATTCAAGAGGTTGACCATCAGCTCACAAATCCTTCCCCCATTTCCCACTATTCTGCAAAGGGAGGCAGGTGTGAGAGGGAAAGGTGCAAACAAGATAAAGGATCAACATTGACATGAATGACAAATGCTAAATGATACATTGTACATAGAAGGGCTGTCTGAAATGCAGTCCGACATTGCTAGGGACACTTTCTTTCAGGTGAGGAGTTTACCCAAAGCCCTGTCAGGTCTCACGGAACTACTTTGAAGAATAGAAGGTGGTTCTCCCCAGCACCTCTGTCAATATTTATTCCTCAATCAACACCTCTCAAACAGATCATCCAATAATTCATGTGGTATTAGTTTGCAGTGCTCAGATTTACTGTCACAAAAGTGACGACACTTCAAAAGCACTTCATTGGCTATAAGGTGAAAGAAATGCATATCATTTATTTTTTAGTGAACCCTACTCAACTAGTTGACCGTGAACTTTGGAGAATTTGGCAGAAGCACACCGAGAAGATCAACACTTGAGGTGAAGAAAGAAGACTTCCAAAGGACCAATTGTCCCAGTATTGTGGCCTGATGACACATCTTGTGTTTCTCAGGGAGACAAGAGCTCTCTGCCCGCTGTGTGAAGATTGGTTAGTCCATGGTCATCATAAACTAAAATGCCACAAGACTTTACCCAATAGCTCAACATTCCTTGGGTTCACAGTACGAATCTACACTCGATGTATTCAAAAATAAACACACGAGTGCAAAAGGGATGGATAGATATGTTGATCGGGTGAGATAAAAAACGGGTGGGAGGAAATGTGTGAGCAGAAACACTGCATGAAAGAACATAATGTCCCTCATGATGGACAAATGAACCACTTTTGAAATGTGTCACTGTTGCAATGCAGGAATAGCATGGAGCAGTTGGGCCGAATAGCCTGTTTGATGTAACATTGATGTCATTTGGTAGAGTAGGGTAGGAATCCTCATTACATTTAAAATGCATTTCGATGTATACTTCTGATGCTAAAGCCACGGGCCAAGGGAACAAAAATTACAATAGTGAGGCGACACGATGTAGAGCTGGAGGAACACAGCAGGCCAAGCAACGTCAGAGAAGCAGGAAAATCAACGTTTTGGGTCTGGACCCTTCTTCTGAAGAAGTTCTGAAGATGGGTCCCAACCCAAAACATCAACTTTCCTGCTCCTCTGATGCTGCCTGGCCCTCTAGCTCCACACTATGCCACTTAACTATTCTAATGTTTGTTTCTCCAGCTCCACACTATGCAACTTAACTATTCTCATGTTTATTTCTCCAGCTCCACACTATGCCACTTAACTATTCTCATGTTTATTTCTCCAGTTCCACACTATGCAACTTAACTATTCTCACGTTTGTTTCTCCAGCTCCACACTATGCCACTTAACTATTCTCATGTTTATTTCTCCAGTTCCACACTATGCCACTTAACTATTCTCACGTTTGTTTCTCCAGCTCCACACTATGCCACTTAACTATTCTCATGTTTGTTTCTCCAGCTCCACACTGTGTTGTCTCTGACTCCAGCATCTTGCTTCCTCAGAATGGTTAGGTGGTTGCTTTTGACCATTGAGTCATAGAGTCACAGACTCATACAGCATGGAAATAGACTCTTTGGCTCAGCTTATGCATGCCAACCAGGTTTTCAAGCTAAACTTGTCCCACGTTTCTGCATTTGGCCCATATCCCTCAAAATCTTTCCTATCCATGTACCCTTTTAAATGTTGTAATTGTACCAGCCCCCACCACTTCCTCTGGCAGTTCATTCCATACACACACCACTTTCTGTGTGAAACATTGCCCCTCAGGTCCTTTTAAATCTTTCCCCTCTCACCTGAAAAGTATGCCTCCTAGTTTTGAACTCCCTTACGCTGAGAAAAAGACCTTTGCTATTCACTCAATCCATGCCTCTCATGATTTATAAACATCCAAAATGTAACCCCTCACGTTCCTACACTCCAGGGAGGTAAGTTCCAGTGTAGATATGATGGACTGAAGGGCCTTTTTCAGTTCTATAGGTCTCTGTATGTGTTATGCAGATACTTTTCACATAATAACAGTCTAGAAAATGACATAGAATCCCCACAGTGTGGAAACAGGCCATTCAGCCCAACAATTCCACACTGACTATTCAGAAAGCATCCCACCTCAGACTCACCACTCACCATCCTATCCTTGTGTTTCCCATGGCTAATCCACCAAACTTACACATCCCTGGACACTATGGGCAATGTAGCATGGCCAATCCACCCTAACTTGTCCATCTTTGGACTGTGGAAGGAAACTCATGCAGACATGGGGAGAATGTGCGAACTCCACACAGACAGTCACCTGAGGGTGGAATTGAACCCAGGTTCCTGGCACTGTGAGGCAGCTAACCACTGAGCCACTATTCTTTAACAACTTACACCAGAGTTTTATGGAGTCATTACACTGACATTCATTAGTAGGTGAATGGTGCTGGAGACTTCCGAAAGAGAATATCAGTTTAATGTTGATTGCAAGAGGATTGCCATACTTGGAAGGAGCTGCAAATACTCATGGGCTGCAAACAAGTCGAGAAACTTGCAAATTATGTGTTCCTGTATTCCACATAACAGTGGAAGGTTTCGATTGTTAAGATTAATTGCCTTGTTCTGTATCGAACTGGGTGAATCAGTGGTTTTGCTTACATCTCATGCTTGCTATTGCAGTCACTTCTTCCTAATGTAAGGCAAACAAAAAAAGCAGTAAAAAAAATCTGATGATGTGTACAAAGTTATTTTGGCACCTGAAACCTTCCTCGTGTCATGAAGTCAACATTAACTTAGCCTGCACCAAGACTTGCGTTGTGTTCAATTTAATAATGATGTTGTTTACTCAGGGACTGAGGGCATGAATTGAGAATTGGTCAGCAGATAGGAAACAGGGTAGGAATAAATGAAGCAAAGAGAGCTCTGGCAGCAATTATGGAGAGAGAAGCTGAGATAACATTTTGAGTCCGGTGACCCTTCTTTAGAACTGAACTTCTTCAGGCTCACTTCACTCAAAACACTACAGATACTCTCTTCCAAACTCTTCTGTCAGGCAGAAGATCATAGAATCCCTACAGTGTGGAAACAGGCCCTTTGGGAAGTCCACACCGACCCTCGGAGCATCATCCTATGACCCACCTAATCTACACATCCCTGAAGTCTATGGGGTAACTTAGCATGGCCAATACACTTAGCCTGCACGTCTTTGGACTATGGGAGGAAACCCATGCAGACACGGGGAGAATGTGCAAACTCCACACAGACAGCTGCACTGATACTATGAAGCAGTAACGCTAACCACTGAGCCACTGTGCCACACGTAAGATACAGAAGCTTGAACACACACCCCAACAGTTTCAAGAACATCTTCTTCCCTGCCATCGTCAGCCTGCTGAACGGTCCTCTCTAATTTCAAATCTAATGTTGATCTTGCTTTTTGTGCACTCCTGTGAAGCTGTCACCTTGGAAACAGCAAGAATGGCAGATGCTGGAGTAAGAGTCAATATGGTGTGCAGCTGGAGGAACACAGCAGGCCAGGCAGCATCAAAGGAACAGGGAGGTTGACATTTCACGTCAGAACCCTCCTGATGAAGGGTCCCAACCAGAAACTCTGACTTTCCTGCTCCTCTGATGTTGCCTGACCTGCTGTGTTCCTCCAGCCCCACACTATATTAACAGCTGTAACCTTGTATGCTTTGCTCTGTCCAAACACCCTGTGATCTGTATGGTCCGGTTTGCTATGATCTGCCTGTACTGCTCGCAAAACAAAGCTTTTCACTGTACTCAGGTACATGCGACAGCAATAAATTAAACCAAATCATAGATGCAGTCCTTTATATTCTAGTAGGTGAAGCTATATTAAAATCTCAGCCAACCTTTTCAGGGTGAACTGCCTGATGCAATAATGATATTTTTGTTTAGTGGGGGTCTTGCTGTATCCAAACTGGTTCGAGTGTTTCGAACAATACAGCAGTGGTCACATTTCATGCGAAAATTTGATTGGCTGTGAAGTCTTGAGATGTCTTCAGGCCAGGGGGGCATTTTTGGAAAAATAACGTCTATTCACTCATGTGACATGGTGACATTGTCTGGCCCAGCATTTATTGTAGGGCAGGTTCCTCAGCACAAGTGTACTGACCTCCTGCAATGCTGTCTCAGCACCAACCCACCGTCTCTATGCACGCTTAACACAGAAATCTGACTTTGCAGGAACTGTTGGTTTCTTATCAACCTTGATAGTTGTACCCATTGAATGTGAAAGACATTGCACAATTATTAACATTCAGAGATCGACCAGACAACCAACAAAAGGAAAGCTCACACAAAACAGAGAATGCACATTTGCATTTTGCACTTCCTCCTTTCGACAGCCACCTGAGCTTTTGCAAATTACTGGCCACATTTCAACAGGGAAGATGATCTAAACATATTTCCAAAGATAAATAAGGAACTTTTGTTGACTGGTCTCAAGTTGAAATCGGGACACTTATCCCTCCCCCTATGACTTGTCTCTTTTTAATCAGCCACCAATCTTTTATTTCACAGTTTCTCATTATCATCAGAACCGAAACCTTCAGTTTCATGACCAGGCTGCTCTGTACTGGAGCTGTAATGATTCAAGGGTATGAATCCAAGGTGACTTTCTCCTACCTCCCCACTGTAAATATTTCCCAGCACTGCAATTACGCTGGAACTTCTGCCAGGAGAAATAATGAAAGCAGTGAAGCAGAGGACTGTAAAACTAACACAGGGGCTAAGTTAATTCTGCTGGCATTTTAAATCAGTACAATGTGACGGTCACATTTTATTTCTTTGCATTTGGAATTGTCGGTGACTTCTGGAGGTGTTATTCCTTCGCATCACTCAGGTCGACAGCCTGTTGACATTTCGGTTTCCAATCGATTTACAGAGAGCGACAGGATGAGCTAAGGCTGAGATGAGGGAAGAATGCTACTGCCTGGAGAGTAGGGGAAGCAGACCTTGTGATAATGTTCAGAAAGGGGACTGGAAGAAATACTTGAAGAGAAGGTAAAGAAAACCTATAGGGCTAGGAGGGGAGAGCAGGGGAGTGTGATCAACAATATACCAGTATCAGTTCGATGTGCTGAATGGTCTCCCTCCATTCTAATGTTCTTTGGATAAGAACAAGTGCCTCAGTTCATGGCATGCGTCCAGATTCAATGTCACTGAATCATTTTGGGTTTGGCATCTGGTGAGGTGCAGATTCATTCGAGGCCGATAGATGTGGCACGGTGGCTCAGTGGTTAGCACTGTAATCTCACAGCACCAGGGACTCAGGTTCGATTCCAGCCTTGGGCGACTGTCTGTGTGGAGTTTACACATTCTCCCCGTGTCTGCGTGGGTTTCCTCCGGGTGCTCCGGTTTCCTCCCACAGCCCAAAGATGTGCAGGATAGGTGGAATGGCCGTGTTAAATTGCCCGTGGTGTTCAGGGATGTGTGAGTTATAGGGGATGAGTCTGGGTGGGGTGCTACAAGGGGTGGTGTGGACTTGTTGGGCCAAAGGGCCTGTTTCTGCACTGTAGAGAATCTAATCTAATTAGGTAAGAGGCAGGAAATGTAATAGCATGAAGAACTAGGAGTAGGAGGAGGACACTCAAACCCTTGAGCCTGCTCCACTCATTACGATCATGGCTAATCTCATCTCGGCCTCAACTCCACATTCCATAGCCCTTCACCCTGTTACTAATTAAAAACCTATCTCCTCCTTCAATTTACTCAATGTCCCACTCCCGGGGACCGAATTCCACAGATTCAAACCCCTCTGAGAGAAGTAATTTCTCCTCTTCTCCTTTTTAAATCTGCTAGTCCTTATCCCAATGTTGGGATTGAATGGGTGAGCGAAACCTGGCCTCTGGGGGAAATGGTTACCTGGCAGTGATTTTCCCCATATTAACCCATCAAACATGGCATGTGCACTCTTGAAGTTGTGGTGCATAGTGGGGACAGTGCGGGGTTTGGGGGGAGCAAGGGGTAGTTTGGTGTGGTGGGATGTAGTTGGTGGATGTAGTTGGGCATATGAGTATTTGGGAAGGATACAAATGGAGCCCACCCAGTGGTGTGACACAGTAGACCACTCTCTCAGGTAAGTAAGAGACAGGCCATACCTGATTGTAGAAGTGCCACCTCTCCAACTTGCTTCACATTAAAATAAGCAATAGATTCAGTAATCGTACAGTCAGGAAATCCCTCAATGCTGTAAACTCATAAAAACATCGAAGATAGGAGCAGGAAGAGGCCATTTGGCCCTTCAAACCTGCTCTGCCATTCTGCATGATCATGGCTGATCATCCAACTCAACAGCCTAATCCTGCTTTCTCCCCATAACCTTTGATCCCATTCACCTCAAAGTGCTGTATCTAGCCGCCTTTTGAATACATCCAATGTTTTGGCATCAACTACTTGCTGTGGTAATGAATTTCACAGGCTCACCACTGTTTGGGTGAAGAAATGTTTCCTCATCTCTGTCCTAAATGGTCTACCCCGAATCCTCATACTGTGATCCCAAGTACTGGACACACTCACCATCGGGAACATCCTCCCTGCATCTACTTTGTCCAGTCTTGTTGGAATGTTGTGAGTCTCTATGAGATCCCCCTTCATTTGTCTGAGGAAAAACGTTGCCTGGCCAGCGATGCCCTCACTCTGTTAATAAATAAAGGAAAAAACAAAGTCTCTCCTCATACATCAGACCCACCCTCCCCGGGATCAGCCTGGTAAACCTTCGCTGCACTCCCTCGAGAGCAAGAGCATCCTTCCTCAGAAAAGGAGGCCAAGACTGCACACAATATTCCAGGTGTGGTCTCACCAAGGCCCTGTACAACTGCAACAACACATCCCTGCTCCTGTACTCGAAACCCCTCGCAATGAAGGCCAACGTATCATTTACCTTCTTTACCGCCTGCTGTACCTGCATGCTCACCTTCAGCAGCTGGTGCACAAGGACACCCAGATCCCACTGCACACTCCCCTCTCCCAATTTACACCCATTCAGGTAGTGATGCCAGGTTAGCAAAGAGAGTCTTAATTGCCTGCCCTCTAACCCACTCTATCTTCACCCACGAAAGGGACCTAAAATTCTAGACCTAGGAATGGATCTTTTGGGTTTACAGTCCGGTGCTTGCTGATATATGTAACATTACTAAACTTTGTTCTCCACAGGGTACAAGAGCAGAGAGGTGACATTGCACTGGTTAGAAATCAGTTGGAGTATTGTGTCTAGTTCTGGCTGACACATTATAGGAAGAATGTAAACACTTTGAAGAGAGTGTGCAGAGTCTTTTTACAAGAATGATCTCAGGGGTGGCAAACATCAGTGATGAGGACAAATTGAAGGAGTTGAGACTGTTCTCTTGGAGTGAGGAGACCATGAGGAGATTGATAGAGGTCTTGAAAATCATGAGTGGGCTGGTTGGAGTTGATAAGGAGAAGTTCTTGCTGCTTATAAAGGAACAACAATGAGAGGACATAGATTTAGCGTGATGTGAAAAAGGAGCAAGGGTGTCAGAAAAAGTGCACTTCCTGGAAATGTGGTGGAGATGACGCATCAAGAGGGTATTAGATTGGGTTATTTAGATGGAATCAATGTGCAGGGATACGGGAAAAGGCAGGACATTGGTACGAGGGGATAGAACCTGTGCAGGCAATATGGGCTGACCGGAGAAAGGGCCCAGGCCCAAAACATCAGCTTTTGTGCACCTAAGATGCTGCTTGGCCTGCCGTGTTCATCCAGCCCCACACTTTGTTATCATGGGTTGAATGGACTTCATCCTTAAAAATTTTGTTTCTGTGAAGAAGATGAGAGACGATTTGATAGAGGATATGGAGGGAAGCAATGACAGAGTATGTATGCTCAGACTGATAATTGAAACTGTACTACTCAGGGTAATGTCAGAAAGCTGTTATCTAAACCTTTTCTTTCCCATCACTGATACTCCTGCACTAATATTTTCTCTTTTGTAAGTGTTTGTTTGATGTTTATCACTGAATTTTAATATATTTGAGAGATTTTGCTGCTGGTGAGTGTGCCCCAGGGTGTCAGAGAGTGCAGTCAATTTATCTTTTTATCACTGGCTAGGCAACATTTAGCATTTATTGCCCAACCCTAATTGCCCAGAGGGCAGTTAAGAGCCAAACACATTGATGTGGGTCTGGATTCGCATGTAGGCCAGAACAATTCCTTCTCTGAAGAGCATTGGTGAACTCAGTAGGTTTTTGCAACAATCAGCAGCGGTTTCATAGTCATTATTTGATTCTTAATTTCAGGCTTTTTTTAAACATTTGAAATCAAATCTCACCATTGGCCACGGTAAGAATCAAACCTAGACTGCTGGGGTGTTACCTGGATCTCTGAATTAATAGTCTGACGATAACACCACTCGGTTACCATCTCCTATTCTACTTAATTGTTCTGGAATTAAAACCTATCTTCAGAAAGATTTTCTGATGAAGGGTCTAGGCCTGAAACATCAGCTTTCCTGCTCCTCTGAAGCTGCTTGGCCTGCTGTGTTTATCCAGCTCTACACCTTGTTATCTCAGATTCTCCAACATCTGCAGTTCCTACTATCTCCAAAACGCCAGTATCGATTTTGCACTGTGTGTTTTTTAAAGTGAAAATCCCTTTGAAACTTAATATACAGTACTTGAAAAATGTCAAAAAATGTTGAGCCACCAATGATAAGTTTCTATTAAATAATGCAGTGGCTAGTGCTGAGATAGCAGTCAAAATAGATAGACAATTCTACCTGATTTTTAATAGCTGGAAACTTTCATGGACTGACATGGCTTTTAAAAATAAAAATACAATCTGATTTTAGATGGCCACAATGATTACTGGACCAGGTTAAGCCAACTTGTATGAAACCATCAACAAACAAGACCCCATGTGAACTAAAATTCGATTTCTGCCAAAATAACTGAAACCAGTCACCCAGATATCAAAACAAAATTTGTAACTCAGCAGGTCCAGCAGCATCTGTGGAAAGAATTCAGAGTTAACTTTTCAGGTCCGGTGACCTTTCCTCGGAACCATTCTGTCAAATCCTTGTTTCATATTTTATCTTCTTTCTGGAAGATCGAAAGTTGTCAGCATATTATTCAGCTTGAAAAAAAAGCAATGGAGCAAGACTCAGGAATACACAAGTGAATTGTATTTCAGGCAAAAGCATTTGGTCAGAGCAGAGAAAGAAATGGTGGAGTTTTAATGGTAGAAGTATACAGATTGCACACTCTCTCTCTCTCTCTCCCTGCCTCCCTGATGTTTTTCTCAGCCTCTTCTATGACAACACTTCGGGAAAAATAAGAGAAACATTCATTCAACAAGAACTCATAGATAGCTTTAGGAAGGATATTATTAAGCTGAAGAGGTTAAGAAGAAGAGATTTGCCAGGACAAAGAACAAAGAAAATTACAGCACAGGAACAGGCCCTTCGGCCCTCCAAGCCTGCGCCGATTGAGATCCTCTGTCTAAGCCTATCATCTATTTTCTAACGGTCTGTGTCCATTTGCTCCCTGCCCATCCATGTACCTGTCCAGATATATCTTAAAAGACACTACCGTGTCTGCGTCTACCACCTCCGCTGGCAACGCGTTCCAGGCACCCACCACCCTCTGTGTAAAGAACTTTCCACGCATATCTCCCTTAAATTTTCCTCCTCTCACTTTGAACTCATGACCTCTAGTAATTGAGTCCCCCAGTCTGGGAAAAAGCTTCTTGCTGTCCACCCTGTCTATACCCCTCATGATTTTGTAGACCTCAATCAGGTCCCCCCTCAATCTCCGTCTTTCTAATGAAAATAATCCTAATCTATTCAACCTCTCTTCATAGCCAGCACCCTCCATACAAGGCAACATCCTGGTGAACCTCCTCTGCACCCTCTCCAAAGCATCCACATCCTTTTGGTAATGTGGCAACCAGAACTGTACGCGGTACTCGAAATGTGGCCGAACCAAAGTCTTATACAACTACAAAATGACCTGCCACCTCTTATACTCAATACCCTGTCCAATGAAGGAAAGCATGCCGTATGCCTTCTTGACCACCTTCAGGGAACAATGGACCTGAACACCCAGATCTCTCTGAACATCAATTTTCCCTAGGACTTTTCCATTTACTGTATAGTTTGCTCTTGAATCGGATCTTCCAAAATGCATCACCTCGCATTTGCCCGGATTGAACTCCATCTGCCATTTCTCTGCTCAACTCTCCAATCTATCTATATTCTGCTGTAATCTCTGACAGTCCCCTTCACTATCTGCTATGTTGCTGGTATCAAAGGTTTGAGTTATAAGGAAAGATTGGTTAGGCTGGGACTTTATTCACTGGAGCGTGGGAGGTTGGGAGATGACCTGATAGAAGTTTATAAAATAATGAGAGGTATAGATGGAGTTAATGGTAGTTGTTTTTTTTCCCCTAGGATGTGGGGATTTCGAGGCTACATTCATAAGGTGAGAGGAGAGAGATTTAAAAAAAGACATGAGGACAGTTTTTTTTACACAGAGAGTGGTTCGCTTGTGGAATGAACTTCCTGATGAAATGATGAGTGTGGATACAAAGTTTAAAAGACATTTGGTTAAGTATTTGAATTGGAAAGGGTTGGAGGGATATGGGCCAGGAGCAGGCAGGTGGGGCTAGTTTAGTTCGGGATTATGTTCAGCATGGACTAGTTGGACCGAAGGGCCTGTTTCTGTGCTGTTTGACTGTATGACTGTATCTACAAATTTCTCCACTGCTAAGGAGACAAGGTGTCAGCTGAACAACTGTGGTCTCAGGTTAAACGAACTAATTTGAGACTCAAAGAACTTTTTAAAAGGGCTTCCTTGATCTTCCTCGTACTGTAGAGCCAACCTTTTAAAACTAAAGTACGGCTACAATTACAACATCAAAAAATGTTTGGACAGGCACATGGACAGGAAAAGTTCAGATGGATATGGGCCAAATGCAGCAAATGAGACTAGTTCAGTTTAGGGAACCTGACCAGCATGGAAGAGTTGGGCCAAAGAGCCAGTTTCTATGCTGTATGACTCTCTGACTCTATAAGACCATAAAGCATAGGAGCAGAAGTAGGCCATTCAGCCCATCAAGTTTGCTGTGCCATTCAGTGAGATGATGATTGATCTGATCATCCTGAACTCCACTTTCCTGCCTTTTTCTCAAAACATTTCATTCCCTCACTATTAAAAATCTGTCTATCTCACCCCTGAATAACCTTAGGGAGATCGGGACAGGAGTAGGCCATTCAACTTTATTTTCTTCAGCCAGAGAGTGGTGGGCCTGTGGAATTCATTGCCACGGAGCGCAGTGGAGGCCGGGACATTAAATGTCTTCAAGGCAGAGATTGATAAATTCTTGATCTCACAAGGAATCAAAGACCAAGAGAGAGTGCAGGGAAGTGGAGTTGAAATGCCCATCAGCCATGATTAAATGATGGAATGGACTCGATGGGCCATGTGGCCTTACTTCCACTCCTATGTCTCATGGTCTTATGGCCTAACCCCTTGTGTCTGTTCTGCTAATTCAATGAGATCATGGCTGATCAGTGGCCAAGCCCATAGACCTGTCTTTGGCCCATATCCCCGAATACGTTTGCTTAACAAAAATTTATCTGTCTCAGAATTAAAGCTAACAAATGATCCAGCATCAATCGCTGTTTGTAGAAGAGAGTTCCAAACCACTCCCTAAGACTTTGATATGAACTATATAGCCGAGTTTGTGTGTGTTTGATTTGTATTTTAAGAGTGAGCAGGTAATAAAACTTCTCTCTCTTTCACTTCAGAAAATCGTGGAATTGGCTCTTTAATTTTAAAGGGATAATAGGAACTGCAGATGCTGGAGAATCCGAGACAACAAAGCGTGAAGCTGGATGAACACAGCAGGCCAAGCAGCATCTTGGAGCACAAAAGCTGACCTTTTGGGCCTAGGCCCATCATCAGAAATTGCTCCTAAGATGCTGCTTGGCCTCAGAGAAAATGGGAACTGCAGATGCTGGAGAATCCGAGATAACAAGGTGTGGAGCTGGATGAACACAGCAGGCCAAGCAGCATCTCAGGAGCACAAAAGCTGACGTTTCAGGCCGAGACCCTTCATCAGAAAAGGGGGAGGGGGTGAGGGTTCTGAAATAAATAGGGAGAGAGGGAGAGGCAGACCAAAGATGGAGAGAAAAGAAGATAGGAGTGGAGAGTATAGGTGGGGAGGTAGGGAGAGGATAGGTCAGTTCAGGGAAGACGGACAGGTCAAGGAGGCGGGATGAGGTTAGTAGGTAGGAAATGGAGGTCCGGCTTGAGCTGGGAGGAGGGGATAGGTGAGAGGAAGAACGGGTTAGGGAGGTGGGGATGAGCTGGGCTGGGTTTGGGTTGCAGTGGGGGGAGGGGACAAGCTGGGCTGGTTTTGGGATGCAGTGGGGGGGAAGGGGAGATTTTGAAGCTTGTGAAGTCCACATTGATACCATTGGGCTGCAGGGTTCCCAAGCGGAATATGAGTTGCTGTTCCTGCAATCTTCGGGTGGCATCATTGTGGCACTGCAGGAGGCCCATGACGGACACGTCATCTAAAGAATGGGAGGGGAAGTTAAAATGGTTCGCGACTGGGAGGTGCAGCTGTTTATTGCGAACCGAGCGGAGGTGTTCTGCAAAGCACTCCCCAAGCCTCCGCTTGGTTTCCCCAATGTAGAGGAAGCCACACCGGGTACAGTGGATGCAGTATACCACATTGGCAGATGTGCAGGTGAACGTCTGCTTAATGTGGAATGTCATCTTGGGGCCTGGGATGGGGGTGAGGGAGGAGGTGTGGGGCCAAGTGTAGCATTTCCTGTGGTTGCAGGGGAAGGTGCCGAGTGTGGTGGGGTTGGAGGGCAGTGTGGAGCGAACAAGGGAGTCACGGAGAGAGTGGTCTCTCCGGAAGGCAGACAAGGGTGGGGATGGAAAAATGTTCTGGATGTGAGTTTGCTCGCTGAGCTCGAAGGTGAATTTTCAGGTGTTTCGTCACTTTTTTAAAATTTGATAAAATGTACTTTATTCATAAGATGTACAAAAAATAAAACATTTATACACCTACCCAGTCATGCAAGCCGCTCCGGGTTACCCAGGGGGTACGTACACCAACTAAAGGAAAAAAACAAAAGAGAAAAAAAAAAGCAAAGAAAAAACCCCGGCAGTCGTCACCCCGCACAGTCCCAGTTGGCCCCCTGGCCAGTTGGGGAAGGCGCCAGCTGGGCCCAGTTACCAGATAGGATTCTTTTCCCTTTTCTGGACGAGGGGTTTCATACCGTGGTATTTCCCCACCGCGCCTTGGCGGCAGCTACCCCAAGCTTTAGTGCATCCCTCAGCACGTAGTCCTGAACCTTGGAGTGCACCAGTCTGCAACACTCGGTCGGGGTCAGTTCTTTCAGCTGGCAGACCAGCAAGTTGTGGGCAGACCAAAGAGCGTCTTTCACCGCATTGATGGTCCTCCAGGCGCAGTTGATGTTGGTCTCGGTGTGCGTCCCCGGAAACAGCCCGTAGAGCACGGAGTCCCGCGTCACGGAGCTGCTCGGGACGAACCTCGACAAATACCACTGCATCCCCCTCCAGACCTCCTGCGCATAGGCACACTCCAGAAGGAGGTGATCAACAGTCTTGTCCCCCCCGCAGCCACCTCGAGGGCAGCGTGCGGTGGTGCAGAGATTCCGGGCATGCACAAAGGATCTCACTGGCAGAGCCCCTCTCACCGCCAGCCAAGCAATGTCCTTGTGCTTGTTTGAAAGTTCTGGCGATGAGGCATTCTGCCAAACGACTTTGGCAGTCTGCGTGGGGAACCACACGACGGGATCCACCCTCTCCTTTTCCCGAAGGGTCCCGAGGATACTACGTGCTGACCACTGCCTGACGGCCTTGTGGTCAAAGGTGTTTCCCTTCAAAAATTTCTCCACGAAGGACAGGTGGTACGGGACGGTCCAACTACTCGGAGCGTTCCGCGGAAACGAGGCCAGGCCCATCCTTTACAACACCAGGGACAGGTAGAACCTCAGTAAGTAGTGACACTTGGTGTTTGCGTACTGAGGATCTACGCACAGCTTGATGCAGCCGCACACAAAGATAGCCGTCAGGGCGAGGGTGGCATTCGGTACGCCCTTTCCCCCATTTCCCAGGTCTTTGTACATGGTGTCTCTGCGGACCCGGTCCATCCTCGACCCCCAAATGAAGTGGAAGATGGCCCGGCACTGACCTCCAGCAGGCCCTGGCCGACCAGGTCCCACAGAGCGGAATACAGCTTGACCGGTAAGCCGTCACTCCCGGGAGTCCTATTCCTCTCCAAGGACTTGAGGGCTCCGGTCAGCTCGTCCAGGGATATCGGCCGGTCCAGTCACTCCCTCGTGCCGTCGTCTAAGACCACGGTGATAGACGACAGGAATGACTCGGAGGCCGTGCTGTCCATGGGCTTCGTGTCGTACAGTCCGGCATAGAAGGATCTGCTGATCCTCAAAATGTCGGGCCAAGACGACATCACCGAGCCGTCGTCCTCCTTCAGCCGGCTAAGCACAGAGCTCTCTTTGTGCACCTTCTGAAAGAAGGAACGCGAGCACGTCTCGTCCTGCTCCGCGGAGCGGACCCTGGACCGGAAGATTGTCCTGGAGGCCTCTGCGGCGAACAGCGAGGCTAGCTGGCCCCTCACCTCACGGAGGTCCTCTGTGAAATCAACCCCCATCAACTGCAGAAGGAGCAGGTTCAGCACCCTTTTCTGGAGTCGCGACAGCTTTCCCCGCCTCTCTCTCGCCTTCCGAACACCCTTGAGGACAAAGAACCTCTTGATGTTCTCCTTCACCGTCTCCCACCAGTCGCCCGGAGACTCAAAGAGGGGTTTCACGGTTCTCCAACCGGCGTACTCCCTCTTAAGCTCCTCGACATTCTCTGGGGTCAACAGAGTCGTGTTGAGCTTCCACGTCCCCTTGCCGGCCGGCTGGTCGTCCTGTAAGTGACAGTCGGCCAACAGGAGGCAGTGGTCAGAGAAGAACACCGGCTCGACGCCGGTGGACCTGACCGAGAACGCCCGTGACACAAACAGGAAGTCTATCCTTGAGCGAATAGACCCGTCAGGCCGTGACCAGGTGTACCTCCACTGCGCTCCGTCTGCAGGGATGCTGAAGACGTCGAGCAGCTTGGCGTCCTTCACCGTGCCCATCAGGAATCTGGACGTGACGTCCAGTTGACTCCCCCCACCCGCTGTCCCCACGCCGGATCTTCCATCTGCATCAATGATGCAGTTGAAGTCTCTGCCTAGGATGACCGGCCTGGACGTGGCCAGCAGGGGTGGAAGCCGCTGCAGGACGGCCAACCGCTCACTCCGTACCGCTGGGGCGTACACGTTGATCAGCCTCAGGGGAGCATTCCTGTAGGTGACGTCAGCCACTAGGAGGCGCTCCCCCACCACCTCCTGAACTTGAGAGATGATGAAGTTGCGCCCCCACAGCAGAATAGCCAGGCCAGAGGAGCGACAGTCGTTACCCCCCCCCCGACCAGATCGAAGGCCCACAGGTCCGGGCGCCGGACCATTTCCTGTACCTGCTGAGGTGCGGTATCCCGCATTCCTGCAGAAACAGGAGGTCCGCCCTGACAGTGGTCAAGTAGGCCAACGTGGTCACACATCTTGCGGTTGACTTGACGCTGCGCACATTAATGCTCGCAACTCGTACCCCCATTGTGGGCAGTGACCGCAGTACCCTCCCCAAGTCCAAGGTCCAGCCCCTCCATCTGTCCCTTCATGCCCATTGCCCGGGCTAACTGCTGGACGCTCTCCAGGCTCAGGAAACCGTCTGTGCTGCCTTCTGGGTGGCATTCCCCCTGTCGGCAGTACGGAGGCAGGAGAGTCCGGCTCTGGGTCAGGCTGGGGACGCGCTGTTTCCTCCTTCCCGCCTGGAAGTACCGAGGGGCCCTCCAGTGCCCCAACGGCACTTGACTGGGTGTCGGAGGGAGCCTCAGGATGCCTCCCGTCACCTGGAAGCGGGGTGCTGCTTTCCTTCCCCCTCGAGACCTTCAACTTCTGCTCAGGTGGGCCCTCTCCGAATCCTCCTCGTCAGAGGAGCTCTTATAGCCCCCCTGTAGCTGCCTCTTCCCGCCTGATGGTTGCGGTTCCTGGGCCCGCCGACGCACCTTCTTCCTCGCTTTCCAGACCGTGATCCACTCCCCTGGGTCGCCTGTCGCCGCCTCCATCGACTCCGGGTTGTCGGCGGGGGAGCGGAGCCTGCAGGGGCGCTTTGCCTGCCTCGGGTCCATCCTGCGGGGCTGGGCCCTCCTGCACGACCTGGCCCTCCTGCACATTAGTGGGGTCCTTGCAGGGCCCTGGTGCCTTCCTCTCCTCCGGGGGGGCTGGCCCCGCATTCCCCCTGCTGGCAACCTGGGCATAGGTGGTCCCCCACTGTGGGCATGCCCTATAGAAGTGGCCCGCTTCCCCACAAAGGTTGCAGCTTTTCTCTTGTGGGCAATCCTTTTGCAAGGTGTCCCTCCTCCCTGCAGTTCCTGCAGATGGTGGCTTTGCAGTCAGCCGCCATGTGACCTGACCTACCACAGGCATGGCAGACTTTAGGTTGCCCTGCATAGGTCAGGTAGCCCCTGCTCCCGCCGATCGCGAAGCTGGACCGTGGGTGTACAATATTCCCATCCACGCCCATCCTCAGCGTCACCTTGACCTGCCTCTTACTGGTCCAGATGCCAAAGGGGTCCATGATGTCAGTTAGGTCCCCTTCCACCTTCACGTACCTTCCGAGGAAGGTCAGGACATCAACTGCTGGCACATGCGGGTTGTACATATGTACAGTCACCATACGGCTCCTCTGCGCTGGCATCACGAATAGTGGGACAGCGGTCAGTACAGAGAGGGGACCCTCACCTCCTTTCTCCTTGAAAACCTCCAGGAAGCGCTCGCAAAGCTTGGCACTCCGGAAGGTCACGTCGTAAAAACCTCCTCCGGGGAAATCCTGCAGGCAGTAAATGTCCGCAGCAGCGAACCCGCAACAGTCCACCAGGACCCTCTTCACGAAGAAGGTGCGGTCCACAGGTGCACCTTCATCCACCTTCTTTACAGAAACACGGATGGTGTTCCGGACCCCCTGGCCTAGGGCACGAGCACTTGCCGCAGCCATCGTTGCAGGTTGGCTGCTCCCCTGAACCAGCGTTAGGCCGAAGCCAGCATTAAGATCCACTGGTTGCACGGGTGCACAGCCAACCCGACGTCCTCCTTTCACCTCCAACACAGCGCTCTCCTCCTCTCGGTCCACAAGAGAGTGGGTCTTTATTTTGTTCCAGATGTAAGCTGGTTCACTGAGCTTGAAGTTGTGTTCCCAGATGTTTCGTCACCATTCTAGGTAACATCAACAGTGAGCCTCCGACAAAGCACTGGTGTTCTGTCCCGCTTTCTATTTATCTGTTTAGATTTCCTTGGGTTGGTGATGTCATTTCCTGCGTTGGTGATGTCATTTCCTGTTCTTATCACACCATCACCAACGCAGGAAATGACATCACCAACCCAAGGAAACCTAACCAGATAAATAGAAAGTGGGACATAACACCAGCGCTTCGTCGGAGGCTCACTGATGATGTTACCTAGAATGGTGACGAAACGTCTGGGAACAAACCTTCAAGCTCAGTGAACCAGCTTACATCTCGAACAAAATAAAGACCCACTCTCTTGTGGACCGAGAGGACGAGAGTGCTATCTTGGAGGTGAAAGGAGGACGTCGGATTGGCTGTGCACCCGTGCAACCAGTGGATCTTAATGCTGGCTTCGGCCTAACGCTGGTTCAGGGGAGCAGCCAACCTGCAACGATGGCTGCGGCAAGTGCTCGTGCCCCAGGTCAGGGGGTCCGGAACACCATCCGTGTTTCTGTAAAGAAAGTGGATGAAGGTGCACCTGTGGACCGCACCTTCTTCGTGAAGAGGGTCCTGGTGGACTGTTGTGGGTTTGCTGCTGCGGACATTTACTGCCTGCAGGATTTCCCAGGAGGAGGTTTTTACGATGTGACCTTCCGGAGTGCCAAGCTTTGCGAGCGCTTCCTGGAGGTTTTCAAGGAGAAAGGAGGTGAGGGCCCCCTCTCTGTACTGACCGCTGTCCTGCCGGTGCAGAGGAGCCGTATGGTGACTGTACACATGTACAACCCGCATGTGCCAGCAGTTGATATCCTGACCTTCCTTGGAAGGTATGTGAAGGTGGAAGGGGACCTAACTGACATGGTGGACCCCTTTGGCATCTGGACCAGTAAGAGGCAGGTCAGGGTGACGCTGAGGATGGGCGCAGATGGGAATGTCACACACCCACCGTCCAGCTTCGCGATCGGCGGGAGCAGGGGCTACCTGACCTGTGCAGGGCAACCTAAAGTCTGCCATGCCTGTGGTAGGTCAGGTCACGTGGTGGCCGACTGCAAAGCCACCATCTGCAGGAACTGCAGGGAGGAGGGACACCTTGCAAAAGGATTGCCCACAAGAGAAAAGCTGCAACCTTTGCGGGGCAGCGGGCCACTTCTATAGGGCATGCCCGCGGCGGGGTACCACCTACGCCCAGGTCGCCGGCAGGGGGAATGCGGGGCCAGCCCCCCCGGAGGAGAGGAAGGCACCAGGGCCCAGCAAGGACCCCACTAATGTGCAGGAGGGCCAGGCCGTGCAGGAGGGCCCAGCCCTGCAGGATGGGCCCGAGGCCGGCAAAGCACCCCTGCAGGCTCTGATCCCCCCCGACAACCCAGAGCCAATGGAGGCGGCGACAGGCGACCCAGGGGGGTGGACAACAGTCCGGAAAGCGAGGAGGAAGGTGCGTCGACGGGCCCAGGAACCGCAACAATCAGGAGGGAAGAGGCAGCTACAGGGGGGCTATAAGAGCTCCTCTGACGAGGAGGATTCGGAGAGGGCCCACCCGAAGCAGAAGTTAAAGATCTCGAGGGAGAAGGAAAGCAGCACCCCGCTTCCAGGTGACGGGAGGCATCCTGAGGCTCACTCCGACACCCGGTCAAGTGCCGCTGGAGCACTGGAGGGCCCCCCGGAACTTCCAGGCGGGAAGGAGGAAACAGCACGTCCCCAGCCTGACCCGGAGCCGGACCCTCCTGCCTCCGCACCCCTGACGGGGGGATGCCACCCGGAAGGCAGCACAGACGGTTTCCTGAGCCCAGAGAGCGTCCAGCAGTTAGCCCGGGCAATGGGCATGAAGGGACAGATAGAGGGGCTGGACCTTGGACTCGGGGAGGGTACTGCGGTCACTGCCCACAATGGGGGTACGAGTTGCGAGCATTAATGTGCGCAGCGTCAAGTCCACCGCAAGATGTGTGTCCACGTTGGCCTACCTGAACACCATCAAGGCGGACCTCCTGTTTCTGCAGGAGTGCGGGATACCGCACCTCAGGAGGTACGGGAATAGGTCCGGCGCCCGGACCTGTGGGCCTTCGATCTGGTCGGGGGGGGGTAACGACTGTCGCTCCTCGGGCCTGGCTATTCTGCTGCGGGGGCACAACTTCACCATCTCTCAAGTTCAGGAGGTGGTCGGGGGGGGGCGCCTCCTAGTGGCTGACGTCACCTACAGGAACGCTCCCCTGAGGCTGATCAACGTGTACGCCCCAGCGGTACGGAGTGAGCGGTTGGCCGTCCTGCAGCGGCTTCCACCCCTGCTGGCTACGTCCAGGCCGGTCATCCTAGGCGGAGACTTCAACTGCATCATTGATGCAGATGGAAGATCCGGCGTGGGGACAGCGGGTGGGGGGAGTCAACTGGACGTCACGTCCAGATTCCTGATGGGCACGGTGACGGACGCCAAGCTGCTCGACGTCTTCAGCACCCCTGCAGACGGAGCGCAGCGGAGGTACACCTGGTCGCGGCCAGACGGGTCTATCCGCTCAAGGATAGACTTCCTGTTTGTGTCACGGACGTTCTCGGTCAGGTCCACTGGTGTCGAGCCGGTGTTCTTCTCTGATCACTGCCTCCTGTTTGCCGACTGTCACTTACAGGACGACCAGCCGGCCGGCAAGGGGACGTGGAAGCTCAACACGACTCTGTTGACCCCAGAAAACGTCGAGGAGCTTAAGAGGGAGTACGCCGGTTGGAGAACCGTGAAACCCCTCTTTGAGTCTCCGGGCGACTGGTGGGAGACGGTGAAGGAGAACATCAAGAGGTTCTTTGTCCTCAAGGGTGTTCAGAAGGCAAGAGAGAGGCGGGGAAAGCTGTCGCGACTCCAGAAAAGGGTGCAGAACCTGCTCCTTCTGCAGTTGATGGGGGTCGATGTCACGGAGGACCTCTGCGAGGTGAGGGGCCAGCAAGCCTCGCTGTTCGCCGCAGAGGCCTCCAGGATAATCTTCCGGTCCAGGGTCCGCTCCGTGGAGCAGGACGAGACGTGCTCGCGTTTCTTCTTTCAGAAGGTGCACAAAGAGAGCTCTGTGCTTAGCCGGCTGAAGGAGGACGACGGCTCGGTGATGTCGTCTTGGCCCGACGTTTTGAGGATCAGCAGATCCTTCTATGCCGGACTGTACGACACGAAGCCCACGGACAGCACGGCCTCCGAGTCGTTCCTGTCGTCTATCACGGAGGTCTTAGACGACGGCACGAGGGAGTGGCTGGACCGGCCGATATCCCTGGACGAGCTGGCCAGAGCCCTCAAGTCCTTGCAGAGGAATAGGACTCCCGGAAGTGATGGCTTACCGGTCGAGCTGTATTCTGCTCTGTGGGGCCTGGTCAGCCAGGACCTGCTAGAGGTGTACGATAGTGCGCTTCGGGCAGGGGAAATGTGCAAGTCCATGAGGAAGGGCATCATCACCCTCATTTACAAGAGGAAGGGGGAGAGGGAAGAAATTAAGAATTGGCGTCCCATTTCACTTTTGAACGTGGATTACAAAATCCTGGCCAAGGTCATTGCCAACCGGGTCAGGTCTGTCCTGGAGTCGGTGATTCACCCTGACCAAACCTGTGCTGTGCCGGGCAGGAAGATCGCTGAGAGCCTCGCGCTCATCAGGGATACGATCGCCTACGTACAGGACAGGCGGGTGGACACCTGCCTCGTCAGCCTGGACCAGGAGAAGGCCTTTGACAGGGTCTCTCATGCTTACATGAGGGACGTCCTCTCTAAATTGGGGTTCGGGGAGGGCATCCGCAATTGGATCCGGCTGCTCTACGCCAACATCGTTAGCGCAGTCTCGATCAACGGGTGGGAATCAGACAGTTTTCCTGTTAGATCTGGAGTCAGGCAGGGCTGCCCGCTCTCTCCTGCCTTGTTCGTGTGCTGTGTGGAGCCCTTCGCCGCCTCCATCAGGAAGGACGTGAGCCTGAAGGGCGTGACTATCCCAGGCAGCGGAGGCCTTCAGGTCAAGACCTCCCTGTACATGGATGATGTCGCCGTCTTCTGCACCGATCGTCGGTCGGTGAGTAGGCTGTTGGACATCTGCGGCCAGTTTGAACTGGCCTCGGGTGCCAAAGTCAATAGGGGTAAGAGCGAGGTCATGTTCTTCGGGAACTGGGACGACCGCTCCTTCATCCCCTTCACCGTCAGGACAGACTACCTGAAGGTGCTGGGTGTTTGGTTTGGTGGAGCTGGGGCATGCACTAAGACTTGGGAGGAGCGTATCTCCAAATTGAAGCAGAAGCTGGGCAGGTGGACGCTCCGATCCCTCTCCATCGCGGCTAAGAACCTGGTTGTCAGGTGCGAGGGGCTTTCGGTACTGTTGTATGTGGCGCAGGCCTGGCCTATTACCTGGACCTGCGCCGCTGCGGTCACCCGGGCCATCTTCCACTTCATTTGGGGGTCGAGGATGGACCGGGTCCGCAGAGACACCATGTACAAAGACCTGGGAAATGGGGGAAAGGGCGTACCGAACGCCACCCTCGCCCTGACGGCTACCTTTGTGTGCGGCTGCGTCAAGCTGTGCGTAGATCCTCAGTACGCAAACACCAAGTGTCACTACTTACTGAGGTTCTACCTGTCCCCGGTGTTGCGAAGGATGGGCCTGGCCTCGTTGCCGCGGAACGCTCCGAGTAGTTGGACTGTCCCGTACCACCTGTCCTTCGTGGAGAAATTTTTGAAGGGAAACACCTTTGACCACAAGGCCGTCAGGCAGTGGTCAGCACGTAATATCCTCGGGACCCTTCGGGAAAAGGAGAGGGTGGATCCCGTCGTGTGGTTCCCCACGCAGACTGCCAAAGTCATTTGGCAGAATGCCTCATCGCCAGAACTTTCAAACAAGCACAAGGACATTGCTTGGCTGGCGGTGAGAGGGGATCTGCCAGTGAGATCCTTTATGCATGCCCGGAATCTCTGCACCACCGCACGCTGCCCTCGAGGTGGCTGCGGGGGGGACGAGACTGTCGATCACCTCCGTCTGGAGTGTGCCTATGCGCAGGAGGTCTGGAGGGGGATGCAGTGGTATTTGTCGAGGTTCGTCCCGAGCAGCTCCGTGACGCGGGACTCCGTGCTCTACGGGCTGTTTCCGGGGACGCACACCGAGACCAACATCAACTGCGCCTGGAGGACCATCAATGCGGTGAAAGACGCTCTTTGGTCTGCCCGCAACTTGCTGGTCTGCCAGCTGAAAGAACTGACCCCGACCGAGTGTTGCAGACTGGTGCACTCCAAGGTCCAGGGCTACGTGCTGAGGGACGCGCTAAAGCTTGGGGCAGCCGCCGCCAAGGCGCGGTGGGGAAAGACCACCGTATGAGCCCCCCTCATCCAGCAAAGGAAAAAGAACCCTATCTGGTAACTGGGCCCAGCTGGCGCCTTCCCCAACTGGTCAGGGGACCAACTGGGACTGTGCGGGGTGACGACTGCCGGGGCGATTTCTTTGCTTTGTTTTTTTTTTCTGTTTTGTTTTTTTTTCCCTTTAGTTGGTGTACGTACCCCCGGGTAACCCGGAGTGGCTTGCATGACTGGGTAGGTGTATAAATGTTTTATTTTTTTGTACATTCTATGAATAAAGTATATTTTTTCAAATAAAAAAAAGGTGATGAAACATCTGAAAACTAACCTTCCAGCTCAGCGAGCAAACTCACATCCAGAACCTCAACCTGAGCTACAAATCTTCTCAAAACTCGCTATGGAAAAATGTCTAGGGTGGTGGGGTCGGATTGTAGATGGTGGAAGTGTCGGAGGATGATGCGTTGTATTTGGAGGTTGGTGGGGTGGTGTGTGAGAACGAGGGGGACCCTCTTTGGGCGGTTGTGGTGGGGGTGGGGTGTGAGGGATGTGTTGCAGGAAATGCGGGAGACACGGTCAAGGGCGTTCTTGACCACTGAGGGGGCATACAATGATGCCACCCGAAGGTTGCAGGAACAGGAACTCATATTCCACTTGGGAACCCTGCAGCCCAATAGCATCAATGTGGATTTCACAAGCTTCAAAATCTCCCCTTCCCCCACCGCATCCCAAAACCAGCCCAGTTCTTCCCCTCCCCCCACTGCATCCCAAAACCAGCCCAGCTTGTCCCCGCCTCCCTAACCTGTTCTTCCTCTCACCCTCCCCTCCTCTCAGCTCAAGCCGCACCTCCATTTCCTACCTACCACCTCATCCCGCCTCCTTGACGTGTCCGTCCTCCCTGGACTGACCTATCCCCTCCCTACCTCCCCACCTATACTCTCCTCTCCACCTATCTTCTTTTCTCTCCATCTTCGGTCAGACTCTCCCTCTCTCTCTATTTATTCCAGAACTCTCTCCCCCTCCCCCTTTTTTCTGATGAAGGGTCTAGGCCCGAAACGTCAGCTTTTGTGCTCCTGAGATGCTGCTTAGCCTGCTGTGTTCATCCAGCTCCACACTTTGTTATCTTTAATTTCGAACTTTATTTTTACTGAAGTATAAACAATTGCGTGCTGAAACAAAGTGAAAATATTTTGGCTGCTAACCATGAGGTTGAAAATGTGAGGAACCGAACCACCCATCCTCACCTGGTCAGAACGCAGCCTTTAAACGGCTGTGATGGTTTAAAGGATAATAGGTATGAAATTAGCTTCTGCTCAGTGGCTAACACTGTTAAAATGACATTTCCATTTTTCGAAGAGTTCAGCATTAGGGGCTATTAATGCAAGATAGTGACTTATAAATCCACTGAAGAATTGAACAGGAAGCTGTTTACCCACAGACTAATGAGAATGTGGAATACACTACTCGAAGGAATAATTGAGAAGTTGGAGGAAGGGTAGAACCACTCAGTGGCCCCACAGGGCTCTGTTCTTGGGCCTCTGCTCTTTATGGATTTTGTAAATGACTTGGATGAGGAGGTTGAGGGGGGGGTTAGTATGTTTGCTGATGACACAAATGTTGGAGGTGCCGTTGATAGTATCGAGGGCTATTGCAGGCTTCAGCGAGACATTGACAGTATGCAGAGCCGGGCTGAGAAATGGCAGATGGAGTTCAACCTGGATAAATGCGAAGTGATGCATTTTGGAAGGTCGAACTTAAATGCTGAATATAGGATTAAAGGCAGGATTCTCGGCAGTGTGGAGGAACAGCGGGATCTTGGTGTTCAAGTGCATAGCTCCCTCAAAATTGCCACCCAGGTGGATAAGGTTGTTAAGAAAGCACATGGTGTTTTGGCTTTCATTAACAGGGGGATCGAGTTTAAGAGCCGCGAGGTTATGCTGCAGCTCTACAAACCCCTGGTGAGACCACACTTGAAATATTGTGCCCAGTTCTGGTCACCCTATTATAGCAAAGATGTGGAGATTTTGGAGACGGTGCAAAGGAGGTTTACCAGGATGCTGCCTGGACTGGAGGGCTGGTCCTCCAAGGAGAGGTTGACTGAGCTCAGACTTTTCTCTCTGGGGAGGAGGAGGAAGAGAGGTGACCTGATCGAGGTGTACAAGGTAATGAGAGGCATGGATAGAGTCGATAGCCAGAGACTTTTCCCCAGGACAGGATTGTCTGCCACGAGGGGTCATAGTTTTAAGGTGTCAGTAGGAAGGTATAGAGGAGACGTCAGAGGGAGGTTCTTCACCCAGAGAGTTGTGAGCGCATGGAATAGTTTACCAGTCATAGTCGTGGAAGCGGAGTCATTAGTGACATTTAAGCAACTGCTGGACATGCACATGGACAGCAGTGAATTGAGGGGAATGTAGGTTAGGTTATTTTATTTTTGGATTAGGATTATTCCACGGCACAACATCATGGGCCGAAGGGCCTGTACTGTGCTGTACTTTTTCATGTTCTATTGCCCCTCAAACCTCTTACACCATTAAATATGATCATGGTCAATGGCCCACTTTCCTAGGATTTCTTTATTGCCCAAAAATCTCTCAGCCTCAAGTGTGGACAATGACTGACACCCACAATCCTCTCGGGCACATTGCCAGCCCCTGACCATCAGAATCGAACTGCCTTGTTTTACAGTCTCCAGCCTGAGGGAAGTAGCCTTTCAGAACCTATGCCGTTGGCCTTTGGCAGGACACAATGCCGTTACTTATTCTTCTAAAATCTACGAACTATAGACCCATTCAACTCGACTTGGAAATGCCATCCCAACCTAGGGCAAGGACACATAAATAAAAGAATATTACGCATTATGGTTGAAGACCTGAAACCTTAAACATGAAACCAGGTCTGGGAAGGGTCACAGGTCCTGAAGACGTTACCTCTGATTTCTTCCCACAGATGCTGCCAGATCTGCTGAGTTTTTCCAGCAATTTCAGTTTTTGCATCTGTAACCTTAACTCTGTTCTCTCTCTCTCTCCAAGATCTGTCAGACCTAAAGCGTTTTCTCACTTTTTGATTATACACCATGGCATTCCTAAAGTGTTTTTCATGAACTCCCACCCGAACAGCTTTGTGCCTGTAACTAGAGCATGTGGACTGCAGCAATTCAAGGAAGCAGACCACCACCACCTTCTCAAGGGAAAATAGGGACGGTCAATAAATGCTGCGACACCCAGCCAGTGACACCCCCATCCCATGAGTGAAGAATTGATCTCAAAATGTCCCATAGTGTTTAGCAGTCAAATGTTAACAGGGTGTTAGAGAGAAACATAGCAAGAACAGAAGATGTGGAGTCAGTGGTAACACAGTGTGGTTCTGGATGAACACAGCAGGCCAGGCAGCATCAGAGGAGCAGGAAAGCCAACATTTTGGGTCAGGACCCTTCCTCAGAAAGTGATGAAAATAACAGTTCTGATGAAGGGTCCCAACTCACCACGTCAGCTTTCCTGCCCCTCTGAATCTGCCTGACCTGCTGTGCTCTTCCAGCTCCACACATTGTTACACAGTGAGGTAGGAGCAGGATTGGATGCAGATTGAACACCAGTATGGATTGGCTGGGCAGAATGGCCTGCTTCTGTGCTGTTGATTCAATAAAATTACATGCAATGGGCATGAAATAGACAATTACTTTTGCTATGGAGACATGACTAAGAATGGAAAGCTAGACTAGAGTGTGATATGGAAACTCTTTCTAAAAATAATCATTCACAGGATGAGATTGTTGCTGGCTAGGTCTGGCATTTATTGCCCATCCCTTAATTTGCCAGGGGGCAGGTAAAAGTCAACCACATTGCTATGGGCCTGGAGTCACATGGAGGTAAGGATGGCAGATTTTCTTCCCTGAAGGGCAGTTGTGAACCAGATCAGTTTTTCCTCAACAGTTTCGTGGTCATCACCAGACACTTAATTCCAGACTTTATTGAATTCAACTTACGTCACCTGCTGTGGTGGGATTCAAAGCTGGGTCCCCACGAACATTACCCCTACTTCTGCTCCTACGCCTTATGGTCTTAGAGAGTCATACAGCATACGAACAGGGCCTTTGGCCCAACTCTTCCATGCTGACCAGGTTCCCTAAACTGAACTAGTCCTATTTGTTGTGTTTGGCCCATATCCATCTAAACCATTCCTATCCATGTGCCTGTCCAAACATTTTTTAGATGTTCTAAATGTAACCGTACTTTAGTTTTAAAAGAGTAGTTGTACAGTATGAGGAAAATCCAAAGCGTCTCTTGATTAATAGTCTGGCAATGATACCACTAGGCCGTTGCCTCTCCTATCAGATTTATATCAAAGTGACGAATGTTGGATAGCAGTAAGAATAACCTTTGATATAGATGATCAACCACACACAGATTGGAGATACGACATCTGTAAGAATCTGTTTGACTTTTCACTCTGAATCCAAGAGAGTGAGCGTGATTGCATAGCCATTCCCTGTCTTACTGAACTGTGGAAATCATGACGCACTCTGTCAAAAGTCTGAATGTGCCTTGTGTAGTTACCTAACTAACTACACACTCCACATGTAATATCAAATGGATTTCTTCCTGGCTGAATGGTTCTTCTGCTTTCATGAAGTATTCAGTGATTCATTTTTGAAAGATTCAATTTCAAATAATGTCAAACGCAAATAGTGAATACAGACACCAGAATGTTTTCTCGTTGAATTTCTGTGACAATGACATGGTTACATGAAGATCGATGAATATAATAGGTGAATGCTGATATTTGTCTTCAACTGTGTAACTCAGTGCGAATGCAAAGATTTTAGGTTTTTGTATCTATATAAGATCTAACAGAATAGGCCTTCGAAAATAAGAGTGTTGTCAATGTAGCTGCTGAGTGAGTCATTAGAAGCATGAACGTGCATCTCAATTGAATACTCGATGAATTGCTTGCTGTAAGACACTTAGCTGAGATACATTTTCCCAGCAATTAATTAGTGTCAGTTGCTACCTCAAGCCTGTTGTGTTATTCCTTTAGTTCATTGTTCCATTTAGCTGGATAGTGTTGCGAAGTTGGGTGTAAATTAGAAGGCAGGATGTTAGAATTTGTTTGTAAAAATTACAGGGGGAAGAATGTGTTGTCCCTTTAAGAGGGGTATGCTTTTCTAAGTTTGGAGTCTAAGAAAAAGTCTGCAAGCAGCTGCAGTTATACAGGCAGTTCCGAAATCGAAGTATATGTATCAATTGGCTATGTGTTTGGCAACCGAGACTTGTTTTGATGTTTAGGCACCCAGCTTGAATATCAGCCAAGTAATTTAAAACAAAGTTCACAGTACCTGGTTTGCTTCAGGACATGTTTGAGCAGTTTCAAGGTCAAAGAGGCCCCATATACCAAAACCCAATTAAATTTAAATCTGATCGTGTTGACAACATAGGACCAATCCTATTATAAGAAAATTGACAGGTCATCAAGAGTATTTGAGAAGAGGATTTTTGAAAATCGGTGCGACAGCAAACTGCCAAATGTTAAGAGAATAGCTCTCAAAAGCCATCAGCCCTAAAGAAGAAGAAAATCATTGGCTCTCACTGAAATCTCTAAGCTCTCAGAGTCAGCACCATTTAAATAAAGGTACTATGGCACTCATAGCTAATATTCCTGACAACAGAATTTGACAGAGGAAGACTTTCCTGACTGGAGGACAGTGGAGAAGGCAAAGAACGTTCCGGAAGACTTATCCTAGCTGTAATTTTAAGAGGCTAAATTTTAATTTGTTTCTATCTACTTTGGTTTATGTAAGTGGGACTTATGTTTATTGGAACAGCATACCATTAGAATTTTGTCTTAATTAGGAATAGTTAGTAGTTAGGGGTGAATTGTTCAGCTTGTTAGTAGTTCTGTTAATTTGTTCACTTTTAGAGCTAGATAAATAAATTGTTACTTGTTGCTAATAAAGTGAGTATCAGGGATTTCTTTCATTTAACCACTCCTTTATAACAGATTTAGGGTAAGAAGCAGATTATACCACTTTTCACACTTCTTTTAACAAATTATGAGGTGAGACGAGCTTCTCTAGGAGTTTCAGTTTTAGTTATCAAACGGATGTTAATCCTTTCGTAACAATGGCCCTTAAAAACTTGCAATATTCTATAGGTGCTGGGAATCTGGAAGGGCTGGAGAAACTCAATAATTTAGACAGGAACTGTGGAGAGAGAGAGAGGCAGAGTTAATGGTTCAGGTTAATCAGTAGTGTTTATCAGAACTGGGATAAGTTTGAGATCTTCCATCTCATAAGCAAGTAGAGGGGCAGAAAGATTGGAAATGGGAGGATAGAACAGCAAAGAAATTGGGAATCTGTTGGATGTGAACAAGTGTACATTTTGTTATAAGTTTGCGGCAATGTGTAATCTCATTGCATGAGACTAAACTATCCTGAATGTGCAGCTCTGTGATAGGCACACCACAACTAGAGAACAAGTGACAAGTGGGGATGTTACTCAGGAGGAGCTTTGGGAGTTGCTGAGGACTGGTCCAAGCTTGGCAGAGTGAACTGAGTGCAGAAATGGGAGAGGAAGGTGGTGTTTGCTGGTGGTATTACATTGGAGATAGAGAACATGGCAGGAGACAATCCATTTTATGTGGAACACAAACAAAACTGCTGGAAAAGCTCAGCAGGTCTAGCAACATCTGTGAGGGAGAAAACAGAGTCAATGTTTCAGGTCCAGTGACCCTTCCTCAGACCCTTTGTGTGGAGTCTGTTAAGGATAAGGCAAACCCTGTTGTGATTCTGGGAGGCCAGGGGATACGTGAAAGCAGAAAGGTGGGGAAAGGGGCCAGATATGGTCGGGAACCTTGTCATCTCACTGCAGGCGAATCCCTCTCAACCAACCTTTGATGCTTTTGGCCAAGCCATCTTCTTCCAATGTTTGTCTGCAGGCTGAGTGGAATGTTCTCACTGGGGGTTTCTGCTCCTGTCTGTCTAATCCTGGCCTGACGACCTTGTTTAACTTCTCTTCCTGTCCCTACACTTCTACCCACTATTGGATCAATCCTGGGTGTCTTCCAATTTCTCATCTCTGGGCTGTCCCTCAGTGATGTCTCTCCAAGGCATGGTGTTCGCTTTCACACATTGACTAAGGACACACAGTTTGACTTCACCATCACCTCTCTCTAAGCCTCACTGCTGCTAAATTATCAGGCTGCATCTTTGACATCAGTCTGACTTAAGCAAAGCATTTCCTCCAATTAAAGCTCAGGAAGACTGAAGCCATTGTTTCGGTCCCTGCTCCCAGCTCTGCCCCCTAGTGGACGGCTCCATCCTTCAGACTGAGATGGATCCAGTTTGTTCACACTCTTAGTGTCACAGACGAGCTTCCAGCTACATACAGGTAGTTCTCCTACAACGTGATAGTTGCATTCTTGTGCGTCCTTGCACTGTGGAAATCACCAGAGAAAATCATGTTATAGGGACATCGCTATACATGTACAGCAGAAAGTTCTCATTATCCGAACTGTGTCCACTATTCAACAGAGATCATAGGAACTGCAGATGCTGGAGAATCCTCTCAATCACCCCCCCTGCCTCCCGAATGATCCGAAGTTCATCCAGCTCCAGCTCCAGTTCCCTAACGCGGTTTTCAAGGAGCTGGAGTTGGGTGCACTTCCTGCAGATGTAGCCAGCAGGGACACTAGTGGTGACCCTTACATCCCACATTCTGCAGGAGGAACATTCAACTGCCCTGACCTCTGTTCCCATTATTCTAAATTCCCAAAGAGACTGTTGAAAAATAAAGAATAAAAAATAAACTAGTTACCTTATCAATCTGGCGCACAGAACCTTTTTTTTTGGTTAGAGGAGGAGGATGGGTGGGAAACACTACCTGAGTAGTGTTTCGGGTAACGCAACCACACAAATATATTACCTCACTTACTCACCAGTCCCGTGTCCGCTCCTGCTCAACGTACGCTCCGCCTATTCACAGTAAGTTTTTAAAACAGTGACTCACCTTCCCGGCAGCACCCGCTCCTCCTGCTGCTGAAACTTAGAAAAGTCTGAAAGGCCTATACAGAGTGGATGTAGAGAAACTGTTCCCTCTAGTCAGAGAGACTAGGACCAGAGGGCACAGCCTTAGAGTGAAGGAATCAACACTTGACCTTTAGACCTTGACCTTCACCAGATGGCCCTTTAGTACTGAGATGAGGAGGAATTTCTTTAGCCAGAGGGTGGTTAATCTGTGGAGGCCAAATCACTGATCATATTGAAGACAAAGGCAGATAGGTTCTTGATTAGTAAGGTGTTCAAAGGGCACAGGGAGAAGGCTGGAGAATAGAGTTGAGAAACATATCTTCCATGACCGAATGGCTCAACAGACTCGATGGACTGAACAGCTTCATTCTGCTCCTATAGGTCATGGTCTTATGGTCTGTCAATGGATACCACGACTTTGGAAAGTGCTATAGAAGCAGAGGGAAGGAGTTTGAGAGTATAGACCTCATCCAGGCAGCTGAAGGCACGGTCACCGGTGGAATAGTGTTGGAAATGGGAAATATGCAGGAGACCGGAATCAGAGGAGTCCAGAGATCCCAAATATTGCGGAACTGAAGGATGTTGCAGAGATAGGAATGGGGAAGGCCATGTATGGATTTTGAAAATGGCGATGGGCATTTTAAAGTTGTGACGCACTGCACTGTAAACGGAGATAATGCTTGATTAGTAGTCGATATGAATCAATCTACAGGCAGCAAAGTTTTGGAAGTTTATGGAAAGTTCAAGGTGGAAAACTGGTGAGTGGAGCATTGGAATGTGCTTTGTTGCCAAACAGGATCTGCTAGATAATGGAGAGATGTTTGCTTTCATTACTATCACTTCTCTTGCTGAAAATGAGAACTTGCCAAACTATAAATTAAAAATTCAGGCAAAACATCTATTGGACTGTCTCATGTTTCACTAGTCTACCATATTTCAGATCTAGTTTTGTTGTGTAGTTAATGAAACACATTGATTTGTGTTTCACTCAGAACCCTTCCACACCATAGTCAGATACCCCATCTTCAGTCAGACATGAGAGTGAATGAATGATCTTTACTGTTCTTCAAGGTGAAACCAGATATTGATAAGAATCCAAACTGATGCTTAGAAGTCCTGCTGGGTCAGCAATAGAATGCGCAATGACCATCTCAGATTTAAAAGCGATGAGGAGAAATCACTTCTCTCAAAGGTTGTGAATCTACAGAGTTTGTCACCTGATGAAGGGGCAACGCTCCGAAAGCTTGTGTTTTCTATAACCTGGTGTCATGGGGCAGCTGACTTTGCCCACCCCAGTCCTCCACATCATGGTCTTTAGTTTGTAATGGCTTAAGGAGAGCATAGAACGTAGAACATAGAACATAGAAAAGTACAGCACAGTATAGGCCCTTTGGCCCACAATGTTGTGCCGTGGAATAATCCTAATCCAAAAATAAAATAACCTAACCTACATTCCCCTCAATTCACTGCTGTCCATGTGCATGTCCAGCAGTCGCTTAAATGTCACTAATGACTCCGCTTCCACGACTACCACTGGTAAACTATTCCATGCGCTCACAACTCTCTGGGTGAAGAACCTCCCTCTGACGTCTCCTCTATACCTTCCTCCTGACACCTTAAAACTATGACCCCTCGTAGCAGTCAATCCTGCTCTGGGGAAAAGTCACTGGCTATCGACTCTATCCATGCCTCTCATTACCCTGTACACCTCAATCAGGTCACCTCTCTTCCTCCTTCTCTCCAGAGAGAAAAGTCCAAGCTCAGTCAACCTCTCCTCGTAAGACAAGTCCTCCAGTCCAGGCAGCATCCTGGTAAACCTCCTTTGCACCGTCTCCAAAGCCTCCACATCTTTCCTATAATAGGGCGACCAGAACTGGGCACAATATTCCAAGTGAGGTCTCACCAGGTTTTTGTAGAGCTGCAGCATAACCTTGCGGCTCTTAAACTCGATCCCCCCGTTAATGAAAGCCAAAACACCATATGCTTTCTTAACAACCTTATCCACCTGGCTGGCAACTTTGAGGGAGCTATGCACTTGAACACCAAGATCCCGCTGTTCCTCCACACTGCCGAGAATCCTGCCTTTAATCCTATATTCAGCATTTAAGTTCAACCTTCCAAAATGCATCACTTCGCATTTATCCAGGTTGAACTCCACCTGCCATTTCTCAGCCCAGCTCTGCATTCTGTCAATGTCTCGCTGAAGCCTGCAATAGCCCTTGATACTATCAACGGCACCTCCAACCTTTGTGTCATCAGCAAACATACTAACCCACCCCTCAACCTCCTCATCCAAGTCATTTATAAAAACTACGAAGAGCAGAGGCCCAAGAACAGAGCCCTGCGGGACACCACTCAGCACTGACCTCCAGGCAGAATACTTACCATCTACAACCACTCTCTGCCTCCTGTCAGACAACCAAATCTGAATCCAGACAGTCAAATCACCCTGTATCCCATACCTCCTGAATTTATGAATGAGCCTGCCGTGGGGAACCTTATCAAATACCTTGCTGAAGTCCACGTACACCACATCCACTGCTCGACTCTCGTCAACCTGTCTCATGAATTCCTCAAAGAACTCAGTAAGATTTGTAAGGCATGACCTTCCCCTCACAAAGCCATGCTGACTCCCTTTAATCATGCTATGCTTTTCCAAATAGCCATATATCCTATCCCTCAGAATTCTTTCCAAAACCTTGCTGACTACAGACGTAAGACTGACTGGTCTGTAATTTCCAGGGATTTCCCTAAACCCTTCCTTGAAAAGAGGAACAACATTTGCCTCCCTCTAATCTTCCGGTACGACTCCCGTGGAGAGTGAGGAAGCAAAGATATTCGCCAACGGCTTAGCAACCTCCTTTCTCGCTTCCCGGAGCAACCTAGGATAAATCTGGTCTGGCCCTGGGGACTTATCAATCTTCATGTTTGCCAAAATTTCCAGCACATCAACTTCCTCAATCTTGATCTGTTCAAACCTGTTTTTCTGCTCCTCAAAGTTCTAATTCACAACAAGGTCCCTTTCCTTAGGGAAAACCGAAGCAAAAAACTCATTCAGGGCTTCCCCCATCTGCTCAGACTCCACGCACTAGTTCCCTATGCTATCCCTGATTGGCTCTACCTTCTCCCTGATCATTCTCTTATTCCTCACGTATGAGTAAAACACCTTCGGGTTCTCCTTAATCCTTCCTGCCAAGCCTTTCTCGTGCCCCCTCCTGGCCCTCCTCAGTCCACTTTTGAGCTCCTTCCAAGCAAGCCTGTAATCCTCTAAAGCTGTGCTAGACCCTTCCTTCCTCCACCTTACATACGCTGCCTTTTTCTTTTTGACAAGAAGCAGCTCTGTACCCATCATCCAAGGCTCCTTAATCTTACCCCTTCTTACCTGTCTCAGAGGAACAAATTTATACATCACTCGCAACAACTGCTCCTTAAACAGCCTCCACATGTCTGCTGTGCCCTTTCTGTGGAACAATTGCTCCCAATCTGTACATCCCAACTCCTGTCTGATAGCATCATAGTTTCCTTTACCCCAGTTAAATATCTCCCCCTGGTAACTGCTCCTTTCCCTTTCCATGGCTGTGGTAAATGTGAGGCTGTTGTGGTCACTGTCGCCAAAATGTTCTCCCACCAGGAGATCTGACACCTGTCCTGGCTCATTGCCAAGCACCAAATCCGAAATGGCCTCCCCCTCGTCGGCCTGTCCACATACTGAGTAAGGAAACCCTCCTGAACACACCTGACAAAAACGCCTCCATCCAAACCATCTGCACTAAGGAGGTTTCAATCTATATTGGGAAAGTTGAAGTCACCCATAACAACAACACTGCTACGTTTGCACTTTTCAACAATCTGCCGGCCAATGAGTTCTTCGATCTCCCGACTGCTATTTGGGGGTCTGTAGAAAACCCCCAGTGAAGTGACTGCTCCCTTGCTGTTCCTAACTTCCACCCATACTGACTCAGTGGACAAACCTTCCTTGGCAACCTCAGCCCATACCACCTCAGTAGACGAGTCCTCATCAAAGGTTCTTTCAGCCGCCATTATACTGTCCTTGACCAACAAAGCCACACCTCCCCCTCTTTTACCACCTTCCCTGACCTTAATGAAAGATCTAAACCCTGGAACCTGCAACATCCATTCCTGACCCTGCTCTATCCATGTCTCCGAAATGGCCACAACATCTAAGTCCCAGGTACCTATCCAAGCTGCAAGCTCACCCACCTTATTCCGGATACTCCTGGCATTGAAGTAGACACCCTCCAATCCAGCTTGCTGTCTGCCAGCACACTCCTGTGACAGTGAGGTCCTGACCATGTCCTCCCTGTGCTCATCCTCCTGTGTACTAGGACTATACCTCAGTTTTCCATCCCCATTCTGAGCTAGTTTAAATCCACCCGACTAGCACTAGCAAATTTCCCACCCAAGATATTAGTGCCCCTCTCGTTCAAGTGGAGACCGTCCTGTTTGTAGAGGTCCCACCTTCCCCAGAATGAGGCCCAATTGTCCATGTACCTGAAGCCCTCCCTCCTGCACCATCCCTACAGCCACATGTTCAGCTGAAATCTCTCCCTGTTCTTTGCCTCACTATCACTTGACACGGGCAACAAACCAGAGATAACCACACTGTTTCCACCCTAGCTCCCTGAAATCCTGCCTGACATCCCTATCTCTCTTCCTACCTATGTCGTTGGTGCCTACATGGACCACGACTTGGGGATGGCCACCCTCTCCCCTCAGGACCCCAAGGACACGATCCAAGTCATCACGGACCCTGGCACCTGGGAGGCAACACACCAATCGTGAGCCTCTTTCGTTCCCGGCAAACCTTCTATCAGTCCCTCTAACTATTGAGTCCCCAATGACTATCACTCTCTTCCTATCCCCCCTTCCCTTCTGTGCAAGAGGGACAGACTCTGTGCCAGAGACCTGCACCCTACTGCATGCCTCCGGTAAGTCATCCCCCGCAACAGTATCCAAAACGATACACTTGTTTTTCAGGGGAACGACCCCAGGGGATCCCTGCACTGACTGCTTTTTCCCCTTCTAACAGTTATCCAGCTTTCTTCACGCCTAGGAGTAACTACGTCCCTGAAACTCTTGTCTATCACTGACTCTGCCTCCCGAATGATCCGAAGTTCATCCAGCTCCCCCTCCAGTTCCCTAACGCGGTCTTGGAGGAGCAAGAGTTGGGTGCGCTTCCTGCAGACATATTTGGATGGGACACTAATGGCGTCCCTCACCTCATACATCATGCAGGAGGAACATTCCTCTACCTGCACTGCCATCCCTGCTAATACCCTAACAGAAGGTTAAAAAAAAGAGAAGCTTACCTTGATTTGTCCCTGGTGTATAAGGTTAGAGGAGGTGGATGGGTGGGAGGCCCTACAAGGGTAGGGTCTTGGGTTTAAACAACGATCAGTTATATAGCCGAGGGATGAAAAGAAAGGTCACTCCCTTCCCAGAAACCTCTGCTCCAAGGTGCTGCTGATTGACGTAAGCTTTTTAAAGATTCAAAAACAGTGACTCACTGGCTTCCCGGTGACATCAGGGAGCAGTCAGGAAAGTGGAGTGGAGTCTGAGATGAGATCAGCCATGATGGTACCAAACAATGGAGAAGGCACGAGGGGCTGAATGGCCTGCTTTTGCTGCTAGTCTCCTTGATTCCTTGTCTCTCAGTATTTAAGGATGCAGGGATGTTGGAAGACTGGATTGAATTAAACTTAGGTTGCGACAGTGAATTAAAATGAAAGAATCAAGCAACAACTCTAATACCATTTTGCATTTCATTCATCTATACTATTTTAGATCCAGCCCCTCAAGCTGCTTCTGCATTTTGTGCTCCGATGTGGTCCGTCTGTGTCACCAGTTTTGTCATTTGTAATCATTGATCTGTGCTAATAGAAAGGGAGAACTCCACTGTAGCTGAGGATTTTGATATGTCTCTCACTATTACAATCCTCTGTAAACATCAGAACAGACAGTAGGTCTCAGACAGATACCTGCTGACACCCACAGCAAGTGCAGTAACAGTGTAATTTCTAAATTAAATTCAAATTATGAATGATAAAAACTGAACAAACCATTAAAATGAAAAAAGTGGAGAAAAGAGTACAGTTAAATGAAATTAAATTTTTAGAAACACTTTATAAATGAATTTAATATTGTACATTTATATATATTTACAAAAATATCCAATGTGAGTGATGTAGCCTGAGTTTATCATCTGAGAGCTATAGTCTGGGCGGATATACAAGAGCGTAATTGAGTAAATAACCTTCAACTGCCTCAGCTATGTTAGATAAGTCAAGCCTCTTGCCTGTAAGTCAAGAAAGTTAACCCAGAAAGAGATTAAAATAGGAATTATTTGATCCTTCAAACCTGCCACACTGTTCAATGTCATCATGGTCAATCATCCAACTCAGACCCCTGTTCCTGTTTTCTCCACACATCCTTCGATCTCATTAGCCCCAAGTGCAATATCCAACTCCTTCTTGAAATCATTCAAAGTATTGCTTTTTGACCACCTTCTGTGGTAACAAATTCCACAGGCTCGCACTCTCTGGGTGAAGAAATTTCTCCTCATCTCAGTCCAAAATGGTTTACCCCTTATCGTAAAATATAACGCTTGTTTCTGGACTCCCCCACCATCGGGAACACCTTCCTGCATTTAACTTGCCTAGTCTTGTTTGAAATTTATAGGTTTCTATGAGAATCATCCTCTCCCCTTTCTGAACTCCAGCGAGCATAATCTTAACTGGTTCAACCTCTCCTCATATGTCAGTCCTGTCATCCCATGAAACAGTCTCATAAACCTTGGTTGCACTCCCTCCTTATCTGAGAAATTTTTAAAAAATCGTTCACAGGATGAGGTCATCAGTGGCCAGGCAGCATTTATTGCCCCTCTCTAATTGCCCACATTGCTGTGCGTCTGGAGTCGCATGTACGCCAGACCAGGTAAGCATGGCAGTTTCCTTCCCTAAAGGACATGAGTGAACCCAGGTGGGTCTCTCTGACAATTGACAATGGATTCGCAATTATGATTAGACTCTTAATTCCAGATATTTTATTGTATTCAAATTCCACCATCTGCTGTGGCAGGATTCAAACTCCGGGCCCCAGAACATAATCTGAGTTTCTGGATTAACAGTACAGCTAGGTCATCGCCTCCCATCATGATATTATGGTTATGGAGACCAAAACTGCACACAGTACTCCAAGTGTGTTCCCACCAAGGCCCCTGTATAATTGCAGCAAGACATCTCTGCTCCTATACTCGGACCCTCTCACGACAAAGGCCAATGTACCATTTGACTTCTTGGCTGTGTGCTGTACCTACATATTTACCTTCAGTGACTGGCATACAAAGACACCCAGGTCTCATAGCACATACACCTTTCTAAAGTTATAACCAGCCAAAATAATAAACTGCCTTCCTGCTTTTGCTCCCAAAGTGGGTAACCTCACATTCATCTCTGTTATACTGCATCTGCTATGCATTTGCCTCCTCAGACAACTTGTCTAAAGTACACTGAATCATCTCTGCCAGCCAGCTTTGAGTCGTCTGCAAATTTGGAAATGTTACATTTCTGTCTCTTGTCTAAATCGTGAACATGTATAGTGAACAGCTGCGATCCTAGCACTGGTCCTGGTGGGACCCCACTCTTCACTTTTGGGAAACCGCAGTTTAATCCTCAGTCATGGGCTCACGCTCCACTTCAGAGACGTGAGAACAGACTGATAATCAGCTCTGAGGAAGGGTCAGTGGATCTGAAATGTTAACTCTGCTTTCTCTCCACAGATGTTGCCAGGCCTGCTGAGTTTTTTTCCAGCAAGTTCTGTCTTGTTTCTGATTTCCAGCATCTGCAGTTCTTTGGTTTAGCTTTTCTTTGATAACTGCAGTGTTGTGTGAAGTGACTGCTGTGTTGTCGAAGGCATTCTCCTTCAGACATTAAACTGAAGCTCACGCTGTGCTGTCAGAAGCAAAACACACAACATAGTATTTTAGCAGAGCAGGGAACTGTCCAAGCCTTCATCAACATTTAATCCTCAACGAATATCAATAAGATGGATTATTCGATTGTTGTATCATTGTTCTTTGTGGAAGCTTGCCATCTGCCGATTGTTTCTGACATTAAAACAGTCACCACACTCCAAAAGAACTTCACTGTCTGTGAAACGTATCGGGAGACCCTGTGGTTTTGACAGGTGCTATACAAATGAAAGTTTTTCTTCATAATCCTTCCGACAGCGCAGCATTTGAAATGTCAAGAGATCATCCCTGAACCCAAGTGGTCACTTTATGCTTTAGTTACGGAGGGAGAAGGCAAGTGAGTGGAACTTTGAGGAGGGCTCACTCGAATAATGGGCTGAATGGCCTTGTTCCGCTCGGTAACAGTTCTGTGGTTCTGAGATAATTATAAAGCATATGTCAAACAAGCCTTTCTGATGTTTCCACCTGAGGTGTGGATACCTGCTGAATTATGTGCATTAAAATGGGTAGCCCCATAGGTCAAGATTCTGCAGTTTGGTGTGATCGGAATATTCACCCTTGTTAGTACATTGACAATGCTAATCCTACACATTGATATATCATTGTGATTCTGACATTGTGATTGAGTGATCTATAAAGGCATACAAGAGTTCTTTACCTGTAACGGGAAACAGAAGGACAGATGGGAAATGACAACAGTGTCCAAGTGAACTCGATAACACATCTGATGATGATTTTAGTGTAGTAATAGAGTGTTGAAATATGGATAATCAGTACTGTCCTGGTCATCTATCAGAGATAATAGGAACTGCAGATGCTGGAGAATCTGAGAAAACAAGGTGTGGAGCTGGATGAACACAGCAGGCCATGTCACTGAATTAGTCATCCAGGTCCTAGGGCTAATGTTCTGAGGACATAGATTCAGACTCTGCTTTGTTAAATGGTGCAATTTGAATTCCAAAAATTATCTGGAGTGTTGAAATGACTTATATTTAAAGCACAGAATGTGATTGGGAGAATTTAGGAAGGTGTGACTATGCTTCCTCTTTATGAGGTGCTAGCTGAGGGAATTACTGTTTGGAATCTCAGCAAATCCGTATTTAATGTTCACGTAAACGGGTCACTACAAGTGACTAATTCACTAGGTGTGGGTGACGCTGGCTGGGCCCAGCATTTATTACCCCGTCCCTAGTTGCGCCTTGAGAAGGTGGGGGTGAGCTGCCTTCTTGAACCGCTGCTGTCCATGTGCTGTAGATTGACCCACAATATCCTTAGGGAGGGAATTCCAGGATTTTGACCCAGTGACACTGAAGGAACGGCAATATATTTCTAAGTCAAGATGGCTTGGAGGGAATCTTGCAAGGGGTGGTGTTCCCATCTATCAGCTGCCCCTGTCCTTCTAGATGGCAAAGTTCACAGGTTGAGAAGGTTGGGGGAGGAAGTGGTCCAAAGGAATTATTGCTGAACTTTAAACCCAGTTGACCCATTTGATCGAGGTAACATTCTGTGGACCTTAAACCCTGCCACAGCCAATGGTGGAATTTGAATAAAATTTTTAAAAGAAATATGAAATTAAAAGTTTTGAGAAAGCTAGCCACCAGGATACATGAACATCAACTAGCCACAAAATGACATGACCCACTATCACTCGTATCCTTACATACAGATGAGGAAGGACACCACTTTGATGTGGGCAACACATCCATCCTAGGACAAGCCAAACAGACACGCATGAGAATTCCTAGAGGCATGGCATTCCAACCGGAACTCCATCAACAAACACATTGGCTCCAAATCAATCTACCATCCCCTGAGAAAAAGAACAGGAAATGACATCACCAATGCAGGAAATGACATCACCAACCCAAGGAAACCTAAACAGATAAATAGAAAGCGGGACATAACACTAGCACTTCATTGGAGGCTCACTGATGATGTTACCTAGAATGGTGATGAAACGTCTGAAAACTAACCTTACAGCTCAGTGAGCAAACTCACATCCATGAAATTAAGAGTCTAGCGATGACCATAAAACCATTGCCAATTGTCAGGAAAATCCCATCTCATTCCCTAAGGTCTTTTAGCGAAGAAAATCTGCTGTCAGTGGTGCCATGATGGCTCAGAAATTAGCACAGCTGCCTCACAGTGCTGGGGACCTGGGTTTGACTCCAGCCCATGGGGGGTCCGTCTGCGTAGAGTTTGCACGTTCTCTGAGTATCTGCATGGATTTCTTCCAGCCATCCAGAAGTGCGCAGGTTAGGGTAGATTGGCCATGTCAAATTGCCCCTAGTGTGCACGTTAGGTGGGTTAGCCATGGGGAATACAGGGATACAGGTATAAGGAATCACTGGAATGCCCTTTGAAGGGGCAGTGTGGACGTGATGGGCTGAATGGCCTATTCCATGCTTTGGGCATTCCGTGATTATTTTGAAAGAACGACTTTTTTTTTACCCCCATGTATTAAGACCACTTGCGTCCTGGAGTAATTAGTCCAGATTTGCTGAGGAAGTAAGAGTGTCAATAAATAACAAACATCCTTTCGCCTTTGACACAATTTGCTGTATGATTTGCTGTTTTAACGTAGGTCTCTGGAGAAAACAGGAAATTAATTAGTGTGAATTTACCTCTAAATGGAAGTTTTATCTAATGTTTATGCCAGCTCTCTTAAGATAAGAAACTGGTGGACGACATGACACTGGGTGGCACGGTGGCTCAGTGATTAGCACTGCAGCCTCACAGCGCCAGGGACCCGGGTTCGATTCCACCTGTCTGTGTGGAGTTTGCATGCTCTCCCTGTGTCTGTGCGGGTTTCCTCCAGGTGCTCTAGTTCCTGCCACAGTCCAAAGGTGTGCAGGTAAGGATGGATTGGCCGTGCTAAATTACCATGTAGAGTTCAGGGTTGTGTAGATTAGGTGGATGGCTCTGGGTGGGATGCTCTGTGGGTTGGTATGGACTTATTGGGCTGAACGTGCTGAGCCTCGGGAAGTCTCGTTTTTTAAAAAAACAAGACGACAGATTACTACCTGAATGGGTGTAAACTGGGAGAGGGGAGTGTGCAGTGGGATCTGGGTGTCCTTGTGCACCAGCTGCTGAAGGTGAGCATGCAGGTGCGGCAGGCGGTAAAGAAGGCAAATGGTATGTTGGCCCTCACTGCGAGGGGTTTCGAGTACAGGAGCAGCGATGTGTTGTTGCAGTTGTACAGGGCCTTGGTGAGACCACACCTGGAATATTGTGTGCAGTCTTGGCCTCCTTTTCTGAGGAAGGATGCTCTTGCTCTCGAGGGAATGCAGCGAAGGTTTACCAGGCTGATCCTGGGGAGGGTGGGTCTGATGTATGAGGAGCGACTTTGTTTTTTCCTTTATTTATTAACAGAGTGAGGGCATCGCTGGCCAGGCATCATTTACTGCCCATCCCTAATTGCCCAGAGGGCAGTTAAGAGCCAATCACATTGCTGTGGGTCTGGAGTCACATGTAGGCCAGACCAGGTAAGGGTGGCAGTTTCCTTCCCTAAAGGGCATTAGCGAATCAGATGTATTTTCCCGAAGAATTAACAGTGGATTCATGGTCAGCAATAGATTCTCAATTCCAGATATTTATTGAATTCAAACAGCACGATCTGCCATGGCAGGATTCGAACCCCGGTCCCCAGGACATTAGCTGGGTCTCTGAATTAACAGCCTAGTAATACCACGAAGCCATTGACTCCCCTCAACTAGTCAGGATTGTTTTCTCTAGAGTTCAGGTGAATGAGAGGGGATCTCATAGAGACTTAGAAAACTCTGACAGGGCTACACAAGGTAGCTGCAGGGAAGATGTTCCCGATAGTGAGTGTGTCCAGAGCCAGAGGTCACAGTCTGCCATGGGGAGTTCCACCTCTCGGTTGTCTGATCAAAGAGATTTCTCATGACTTACCTCCTGGGCTTATTGATGAATTTCTTCCATTGATGGTCCCTATTTTAAGTTAGACCATTTCTTGCCTTGGTGAGGTGGGTAGTGTTCGTGCCTCTGAGCTAGAAGCTCCAAGTATGGGGTAACGATTAAGGGCAGAGATGGGGAGACATTTCTTCACCCAAAGAGTGCTGAGCCTGTGGAGTCCATTACCACAGGAAGTAGATGATGCCGAAACATTGAATGCATTCAAGGGGTGACTAGATATAGCACTTGGGGTGAACGGGATCAAAGGTTATGGGGAGAAAGCAGGAGTAGGCTACTGAGTTGGATGCCATGATTGTGATGAATGGTGGTGCAGGCTTGAGGGGCCAAATGGCCTCCTCCTGCTCCTATCCTCTATGCTTTTATGACTCTTAACTGCCCTCTGGGCAATAAGGGATGGGTCATAAGTGCTGGTCTATACAGCGACACCCATATCCCAAGAATGAATAAAACAGAAGCTGATTCAGGAGCACAAGTCTTCAGTACGAATGCTGGGATATTGTTGGTTCTAGTAGCCTTTGCAGAATCCGATACCTTCAGCTAGTTCTTGGTGTCAAAGTTTGGGGCATTGAGGCAATATGTCATCTGCCAATATTGATAAAACAAAGAACAGTGGATGCTGGAAATCTGAAACAAAGATCAGAAATTGCTGGAAAAACTCAACAGGTCTGGCAGCATCTGTAGAGAGAAAGCAGAGGGAACGTTTTGTGTCCAGTAACCCGAAGAGTTTTCTGAAGAAGGGTTTCTGGTCTCAAAACATTAAATTTGTTTGTCTCCACAGATGCTGCCAGGCCTGCTGAGTTTCTCCAGAGCTTTCTGTTTCTGTCATCTGCCAATCTTTGATTTGGTTCAGAAATCCCATTTGCAAGCATGGAAAAATTCAGAGTCAGTCTTTCCTTCTCTTCTCTTTGTTCCCTTCTCACGCTCCTGGGGGCACATTGAGGTTGTGAAAGTTGGTTTATTTATTCATTCACAGAATAAGGTCATCACTGGCCAGGCGGCATTTATTGCCCAGAGGGCAGTTAAGAGTCAACAACATTTCTGTGGGTCTGGAGTCACATGTAGGCCAGACCAGGTAAGGATAGCAGTTCCTTTCCCTAAAGGGCATTAGTGAACCAGATGGGTTTTTCCCCAACAATCAACAATGGATTCATGGTCATCATTAGATTCTTAATTCCAGATATTTTATTGAATTCAAATTCCAAAATCTGCCCTGGCAGGATTCGAACCTGGGTCCCCAGAACATGATCTGGTTCTCTGGATTAACTGTCGAGTGATAATACCACTAGGCCATTGCCTCCCCACCTATACAAATGCAGCTCTTTCTAATGTTTTCCACTCCACAGAATAAGATGCAATAGAAAAAAATGAGTATTTAAAAAGTATTTAAAGATGACATATTTGAAACATTTAAAAGGAGGCAGATAGATTTTCGAAATCTTGGATTGAGGGCTATGAGGAGCTGGCACAAAAGAGAAGTTGAGGCTTTGGAAAGATCAGCCATGATCTTGTAAAATGATGGAGCAGGCTCGATGGGTTGAATGGCCTACTCCTGCCTCTGTTTCCTCGGTTCTTACATTCTAACTGGGGACAGAGAATGGGCTGTAAATCAACCATTCAACCCCTTGAGTACACTCAGTAATTAAAACTGATAATCGCTAATCTATACCTCAACTTCTTTCACCCACATTACCCCAACTCCCCTGATGTCTCTACCCAACAAAAATCTAATGATATTGCTGCAACAAGAAGATTGTCACATTTAAGCCTGTGATTTTTTTCTTTAGTTTTTATATAATAAGATGCTTTTCTATCTGACATCTAAAGGCTTCCCTCAGCTGATTCAAATAGCTCCCGCTCCCAATCGAATTTGCATTTCGCATTTTTTCAAGACCTTTTAGGATATTAACCTATTAACTTAAGCACTTAGGAGTTAAAAACTACTAATTAAAAATAATCCTTATTTCAACTTAAATTACTCCACTAACTTTGTATTTTTAATTATTGGTATCACTGTCACAAATCAAAATGTAAACACTTCATGTGTCTAAGCTGCGAATGACTTAGTCTCATAAACATCTGAAACCTGGTTGGGTTAAAGTGGAGATAACGGGAACTGCAGATGCTGGGGAATCTGAGATAACACGATGTGAAGCTGGATGAACACAGCAGGCCAAGCAGCATCAGAGGAGCAGGAAAGCTGACGTTTCGGGTCTGGATTTTTCTGAAGAAGGGTCCAGCCCTGAAATGTCAGCTTTCCTGCTCCTCTGATGCTGCCTGGCCCGTTGTGTTCATCCAGCTCTACACCTTGCAATCTATGTGAAAGTGGAGACATTTTTGTCCTATTAAGCCAGTGGAAGGCCAGAAATTTAAATTATAGTGCCACGGCTGGCAGGAAATTACATAGAATGAAGCAGAACATTTCGCTCAGAAACAGAGCATTTGGTCCAACAGATCTATGCTGGTATATGCGTTCTTCATGTACTTCTTCCACCTCTCTTCATACCACCCAAGAAACATGACCTCTTTCATTCCTTTTACCCTTATTTGTCTACCTTTTTTCTCTTAATTGCATCCATGCTTTTCATAGGATCTCTACAGTGCAGGATGAGGCTATTCAGCCCATTGGATCTGCACAAACCCTCTGAAAAGCATCCCATCCAGACTCACCCACCCCCACTCTATCCCCGTAACTCCAAATTAATCCACCGAGTCTGCACATCCCTGGACATTACAGGGCAAATCTGCTTGGCTAATCCACCTATCCTGCACATCTTTGGACTGTGGGAGGAAACTGGAGCACCCGAAGGAAACCCACGCAGGCACGGGGAGAATGTGCAAACTCCACACAGACAGTCGCCCGAGGCTGGAATCGAACCCGGGTCCCTGGCGCTGTGAGGCTGCAGTGCTGAGCATTGTGCTACCCTAATAGGCGTTACATTAAACTTGCTTCTTTTTAAAAAAAAATCCAGATTCCTTTCCTATGACTAAATTCATATTGAACCATCTGCCTTGGGTTATTCAAACCCATGTTGTCAGAACATTAGCCTGGGATTCTGGGATTAGTGAATTTTCCGTAAGACTGTTCACCTTTGTCTCTCCCTGCCATAGGGAGTTCCACCTCTCGGTTGTCTGATCGAAGATATTTCTCATGACTTACCTCCTGGGCTTATTGATGGATTTCTTCCGTTGATGGTCCCTATTTTAAGTTAGACCATTGCTTGCCTTGGTGAGGTGGGTCGTGTTTGTGCCTCTGAGCTAGAAGCTCCAAGTATGAGTTGTCACTCCAGGATTTAGACTGTAAGACAGAGGAGCAGAAGTAGTCTGCTTGCTCTGCCACTCAATCATGGTTGATATTTTTGAAGGTCAAGCTCTGGCTTCCAGCTCCTAATACAGCTTTGTTACTTTTACCCCAGCCCACTTCCAGGCTTCACCAATCAAACTTGGTGAGAATTGATAGTTTTTGAGGCTAGGCCTAACACAGTGAGTATCAATTTGTAAAACTGATCACACAATGATAGCAGATGGTAAGATAAGGAGAGGCTTCTGGTCAGCCAAGAGGTAGAGCAAATTTTGAGCCTCCACCATCCTTGCGCATAGCTCTCGAGTACAAGATGTACATCAGCACAGAAACCCAGATTCCCTGAGTCAATTGGAAAAGACCATGCCTACCTTACAGCTACTCCTTACCTGCAGGACCACCAGAAAAATGGCACCTCCCAAAATCCTGTACATTCCAACGTCACTGTTTGAAAACTAGTAGCGCCCTCCTGCTGTATCTTTTAAATTCTCACAGTATTGTCAAATCCGTATGACCCTGTATCACATGGAAGTACAACACAACGGGACCTGTGCTACACTCTAATTTAAGTGGGTCACCGCTCAGTTTTACAATGTAGCTTCTGTTCAGTATAGCCGCAGGAAGCAGAGATGGGATCATTTAACACCGTCTCTCGAACTTTTCAATTGTCAGCTACATCATGGAGCTATGCTGAGATGACAGCAGTTTTTAAGCGTATAACGGTTTTATTTACAGTCTTTTGTAATGTCAACACTTTGCTTCGGCTCTGGCTCCCAGCTCCTGTTATGGCATCGTTACTTTTACCCCAGCCCACATCCAGGCTTCACTGATCAAACTTAGCGAGCATCAATAGTAAACAGACTCACATAATTAAATACAGAACGGCTGAACATTATACTCAGACATTGTTCAAATAATAACAGAGAGAGAATTTATTGCTGTCTCGATTCTCTCTCTCTAAAGATGCTGTGTTTTCTATACATTTAATCCATCATTACTTCAATGAAGACTAGAACTCAGGTGCTCTTTTGTGCATCTGCCAATTTGATTTAGTTTTATTTATTTATTGTCATGTATTACTTGTTCCAAAATGCAGTGAAAAGTGTTGTTTAGAGTCACCACTTACAACAACCTACTCTGGGGGCCGTGCCTCCAGCTGCCTTAACCCTCCTTAATCCCCTCCATGATTGCTTCATCCTAGAAGACACCCCTTCAAACTTCAAACTGAGCCTGTCCTGTCATCTCCTGATCTGACTGGGCATTGGTTTTTGTTCGATAATGCTCCCGAGAAGTCCCTTGGCTTTAAACAAATGCAAATTGCAGCAGTTAGCCTCCTCCCTGCCAGTTTGACAGACATATACACATTCTTGCCAAACTTCAACTGGTTTTCAAAAGCTTTCATTTGTCTTGAAGTCCAGATGGTGCTTTGCAATCAAAAGATTGAGTAAGTTCATTTGCATTCCTGAAAAAGCAGCCCGCTGTCTGATGTGAGAGGATTGATACGATCACCCATTGCCATCTCATTCATCATGGAATTATCCTGTTCCGATATGGGCCATCCTGACCAACCTTTTGCCCATCCCTTCGCTCTCCCATTCCCTGCAACCGCACTGTCACCAAAAAAACTGGTAAAATTTCTCCCTTGTTTCAGTTCTGACGAAAAGCCATTGACCTGAGATGCCAACTCTGTTTCTGCCTCTGCACAGAAACTGCAGAATGCTTTCCACCAATTTGGTGTTGCTGATTGCCAAAAAGCCACAACGTTTTCCTTTCCGGATCGATCTTTAGTTTTGAAGGCTGCAGATGGTCAGGAACTGTGTCGGATCCTCGCCTCATCCTCGCGACGAATTCTCGGGCCAGGGTTCAAGGGAACAAGACATGGCAGAAAAGGTTGAAATGCTGCAAGTTCATAAAGAAACAATTAATCAGAACCAATTGCTGTGAGAGCTCACTGCAACAAAGCCAAAACAATTACTTACTCATGGCACGAATTAAATATAAGACTGCTGACTGCCAAAAAGTGATAAATATTCACAGCTTGTGACAAGACTGAAGAACATATTCTTTCCTGTAATCTTGTGTATAAAAGATTTGACAGCAGGCACCGGCATTTAGAATGGATTAATGTGCAGAATATCTGAATGCTGATGCGATCTACTCTTAAATCAGCAGTGAAACTTGTGTTACCGACAGGGATAGTGATTGCTCTTCATCCAGATAAATAAAAAAAGACTCACTTTCCTTGCCAAACAGTTATTATCCTTTAAATGCATACAAATAGTTCAGGAAAATGATGCACAGTCAAACGCCCATGCTCTGTAGGAACTCTTGCAAAGAAAGTTTGTCCCGAATTTGTTGATTTCAAAGTCTCATGTTGTTTCAATCAAAGAGCAACTGAGCTGGTAATGAGATAGAAAGGCCAGTTGAGAGAAGAAACACGCTGCCTTCTCTTTCTTGCCTCCTTGCAGAAAGCAAGGGGGTTTGCCTGGTCAACATATAAATAGCTCAAATTGTAGGGATGTAAGAAATAGGATTTTGCCCAGAAGTGCCCAAGTAACCAACCTTGAAAAGTCAGCGGCCTGTTCACCAAAACAGTAGAACTGGAAACATAATAGCATCAAAAAACAGAAGCAGGAGTGGGCCCTCAGCCCTTCAAACCTGCTTTGCCATTCAATGTGATTATGAATGATTGTTACAGAGATAGTAGGAACTGCTGATGCTGAGATAACATGGTGTGAAGCTGGATGAACACAGCAGGCCAAGCAGCATCAGAGGAGCAGGAAGGTTTGACGTTTTGGGTCAAGACCCTTCTTCTTCACACCATGTTATCTCTGATTATGTATGATTGACCAACTCAGTTCCAGTGTTCCCCTGGAGGCATGTGCATGGCTGTGGTTTCTGGAACCGGAAGTCAATGCCACGATTCGCATACCAACACCAATTGCCCCTTTGTGCGCAACCTTGAGGCAGGTAATGTGCAGCTTTGAGAGAATATTGCTCAGTCTCCTGTGCCTGCTTTCACCACAGGCCTTTTGATTTCTTTAGCCCTAAGAACTGCATCTCGCTCCCCCTTAAAAGCATTCAATGTTTTGACCTCAACCACTTTTTGTGGCAGAGAATTCCACAAGCTCCCCACTCTCTGGGTGAAGGCATTTCTCCTCATCTCAGTCCTAAATGGCCTACTCCATATCCTCAGGGTGTGACCCCTGGTTCTGGACTCCCTGGTTATCAGGAACACCCTTCCTGAGTTTACCCTGTCTAATCTTGCCAGAAACAAAAACAAAGTTGCTGGAAAAGCTCAGCAGATCTGGCAGCATCTGTGGAGGAGAAAACAGAGTTAACGTTTCGGGTTCGGTGGCCCTTCCTGTGTTTAATCTTGTTGGATTTCCAGTATCTTTAGGCTGTGACCCCTAGGTCTGGACTCCCTGGTTATTGTCCTTAGTTCAAAATGTATCTGTTTCTATGAGACTTGGCCCTCATTTTTTTCTAAACTCCACTGAATACAGTTGTAACCGAATCAGCCCCCACTTCATACGTCAGCCCTCCCCTCTCATGAACAGCTTGATAAACCCTCGCTGCACTTTCCCCAGAACTGGAACATCCTTACTGCAGTGTCATACACTTACTGTGAAAATAGCTCCAACCATTGGTCTTAATAACTCTATAATCCTCAGAATAAGTCAAAGCACGAGGGCTCTTCAGCTGAGGGTGATTCCAACCAGCCACAGGAATTATAATCTCCAACTCGATAAACGACATCAGCAAAATGCTGCTCAGTCCTTATGAAAGGAAAATGAAAGAAACAGTTTTCCGCTCAGCTTATTTCATCATTGTAGTTCAAATCTGTGTCATTCATTTTTCTTTGTATATTCCTTCAATTGAATTATAAAGAAGAATTTATTGAATAATAACTGTTGAGCTATCACAAAGGTTCTTTTGAGTAATGTTTGGAAATCCGTCTCAAATATTTGCATGTGATGTTGTCAGATATTTTGTGCAAGATTTTAATTTGGAGGCTGAATGTACAAAAAAAGCCTAGCGTCATGTTTTGAGCCACGGACAGGATTATTTGTGGGACTATAATGGTAGGACTGTAAATAAATTGTATGTGCAGTAGTGTGTGAGTATTGTTTGAGAACATGTCGAATTTTGCTCAACAGAATATTCAAAGCATAGAGTAGGAGCCGGAGAAATAATAAAAAGAGATCCACATTCATTAATAATATCTAGGAAATAAAACTTGTTTTGAATAATTTTATGCCTGAGCTTGAGTCTCCTTTCTATTTCATTTTGACAATTTGATTCAATCTTATGCTCATCTATTGTTGAAAGTAGACTCATTTTGTTGATGCTTTTGCTTTGTACTTAACAGGGCAAGATGAAAAGCCCTGACCAGATTTATTCTTTATTTCAGCAATTCACAAGTTCTGTGTTACAAAATGACCATTTCCATTTTTTGTGGATTTATTCCCATTACTATAGAAGCCAGCACATGCAATTCTATCCTTTGAGTCTGCCCTGCCAGTCAATATGCTCATCATTAACCTTTTACATTAACTCCACTTTCTTGCAATGTGTCCTGAGGTCCCAAATATTGATCTATCTCAACTTTGAATATATTCAATCACACAGCCCACTGTAGGATTCAAGGATTCACAACTATCTGAGTGAAGAAATTTCTCGTCATCTCATACCAAGTCCAGAAGTTACACAACTCCAGATTTTGAATCCGAGATAACAAGGTGTAGAGCTGGATGAACACAGCAGGCCAAGCAGCATCTTAGGAGCAGGAAAGCTGACATTTCAGGCCTAGTTGAAGGGTCTAGGCCCAAAACGTCAGCTTTCCGGCTCCTAAGATGCTGCTTGGCCTGCTGTGCTCTTCCAGCTCTACACCTTGTTATCTCTAATAGTCCAACAGGATTATTTGAAATCACAAGCTTTCAGAGTGCTACTTCTTCATCAGGTGACACTCTGAAAGCTTGTGATATCAAATAAACCTGTTGGACAATAATCTGGTGTCACATGACTTTGTCCATCCCAGTCCAACACTGGCAACTCCCATCATCTCATACCAGAATGGCCAACTACTTATTCTGGGTATGCCTTAGCTCCCCAGACTGGGTAAGCAATCCTTTCATGTTTATCTTGCCAAACTCTCTCAGAATTTCAATGAAAATATCTTTCATCCTTCTAAGTGCCAGAACTTCTGGGCCCATTTTATTCAATCTTTCATCATAAGACACTCTGCTCACCAGATAATTAACCCAGTGAAACTTATTGTGCCATGGAGATTTCCTTCCAATAAGGAGATCAAAACTGTACACAGTGTTGTTGATGAAGTCTCATCCAAGCCCTACATAACTGCAGTAAGACTTCCTTAATATCACATACTCTGTTCCTACTTTGCAATAAAAGCTAATGTATCTTCATCATTCATGATTTGTGTATGAGAACACCCTAACCTCCTTGAATTTCAACACTGTTTGAACAAAAATCAAACAGAATAAACCAGAAGAACAGCACAGGAACAGGCCCTTCAGCCCGCCAAGCCTGTGCTGATTGTCATGACTAAGCTAAATAACAAGCCTTCTGCCCTTATTTGGTTCATATGCTCTATTTCCTCTCTATTCATGTAACCAACCAGATGCCTCTCAAATGTCACCAATGTGTCTGCTTCTACCACCTCTTCTGGTAGTACGTTCCAGGCTCCTATGACTCTCTGCGCGAAAAACTTCCCTCGCACCTCTTCCTTAAACTTTACCTCTCTCACCTTGAACCTGTGCCCACTTATAATTGAAACACCAACCCTGGGAAAAAGCCTCTGACTATCCACCCTATCCATGCTTCTCATAATTTTGTAGACTTCCATCAGATCTCCTCTCAGCCACCATCTTTCCGGTGAAAACAATCCTCGTTTTTTTAACTTTTCCTCGGAGCCAATGTCCTGGAGACCAGGCAACATCCTGGTGAACCCCCTTTGCACTCTCTCCGGAGATTCCACAGCCTTCGGTAATGTGGTGACCAAAACTGTGCCTCACTTCTTAAAAATATCCTGTTTCTCCATTTTTCACATTTCTCCATGCACTTACTCAGACGTATTTGATCAGTATCCATTTAGTTCGAATATTTTGTGTTCCCGATCTACAGACCAAGCTGCCAACCATCCCTTGCATTTATATAAGACCGTAAGACCATAAGACATAGGAGTGGAAGTAAGGCCATTCAGCCCATCAAGTCCACTCCGCCATTTAAATCATGGCTGATGGGCATTTCAACTCCACTTCCCTGCACTCTCCCCATAGCCCTTGATTCCTTGTGAGATCAAGAATTTGTCGATCTCCGCCTTGAAGGGTAATATGGCCTTCCTTTAAAATCTTGCTCAGATTTATATTTTCTCCCCACAATTTGTCTTAAGCTTTTCTTTTTCCTTTTCTATTCTTACGATTAACAACTTTATGTTATGGATCACTGTCTCCTTGCGGCTTGTCAACTGTTTCTCTCACTGTATTGTACTGAACCTGCTCAATTTGGGCAAATAAGTGAGATTGCTTTGCATACAAAGTCCTGCAAGGTGATGTGCTTTGGCAGGAAGAATGAAGGTGAGCGGCTGTGTAGCTGGCAAGGTGGTAGTTTGCTCCTCGGTACTCAACCTTCGTCAAAACTTAAGTGTCCTGTCCCGATGTAAATATTTTGGAGACCCTGCATTGCTGAAACTCTCAGCCTCCCCCATTTGGATCCAAGGAATGTAAAGAACAAATTTTGGTAGTGCTTTGGTTGCAGGCATCAAGGAATGATGACAGATTTGGGCATGGGTCCACCTTTTCCACTCCTGATCTTGCGCCAGAGTTTATTCATTTCACATTTATCTCTCCGGAGGCACCCACAAAACAGTGCACCTATTCGGCCCCTACTTGGGGGTCTGGTACCTGCCTCTGGTGACCAATACACAACACGAGACTGGGAGCCAAACTTTCTGCAAACTCCTCTCTAGCTTTAGCCTGGGCTCACGAGGTACCCAGTCACTGTGTGTCACCATGGAAAGGTACAGTGACCCACCAGTGGAGAGGTCAGCATTTGTGACCCTCTTCCTCATATCGCTGCTGATCAGCGATGTAGGCTGACTGCGAGAACTAGAAGTTGTACTGTGCAGGTGACATTTTGTGAAAGTAGCATCAAAGTTCATGAACTATGAGCCAACAAAGCACTAAAACCCATTCCTGGGGGATAGGACTGAAAGGAAGAGACACTATGTCAATTCACCTAGAACCTTAGACTACAATTGCAACGCTGTGAATATTTCTGACAATTTCCTTAGAAAGGACGTGCGGTGTTAGAAATAAATTTCTTGCCCCTGACATCCCTATATCCTGAGGTCCTCAACATCACAAATGCATCTTCTGCCAATTCGATTCACTCCAAGTGATATCAATAAATAGTTAGAGGCACTGGATACTTAAAATGACAACATTCTGTGCAGAAGGCGTGAGCTCCAGAACCTGCCACATTCTGAGCCAAGCAGTTTCCAGCACAGCTACAACACAGGCATCTATCCCACAATGTGGAAAATTGTCCAGGTTTGTCTTTTTTTAATCATTCATGGGAGACAGGGAATTCCTAGCTGGGCCATCATTTATTGCCCATCCCAAAGTGGCTTTGAGAAGGTGGTGATTTGCTGAAGTCTGTTTAGTTCAGGGGCACCCACAATGCAATTAAGGAGGGAATTCCAGGGTTTTGATCCATCACTGGAAAGCAAGATATGTCTTTACCATCCCATCAGTCTAAGTCAATCAGGAAAGGGATGAGGGGTGTCAGTAACAGGGCTATCATGCAGCATCTGCTCAGCAATAACCTGCTCAGTGACGCCCAGTTTGGGTTCCACCAGGGCCACTCAGCTCCTGATCATACAACATTGAAACAGGCCCTTTGGCCCACCATGTCCATACCAGCCAACAAACATCAAACTACACTAGTCACATTGACGTGCAGTTGGTCCATTACTTACCGTGCCCTGTAATTTTAAGTACTCGTCCAGATGCTTTTTAAATGTTACAGATGTATGTGCCTCCACCACACTGGTGAAGGAGGTTAGTGTGACAGCCCTTGACATCAAGGTCCTATTTGACCGAGTGTGACATCAAGGAACCCTAGCAAAACTGGAGTCAAATGCAGTCAGGGAAAAAAAAATTCTCCGCTGGTTAAGAGTCATACATGGCATGAAGGAAGATGGTGGTGGTTTTTGCAGGTCAGCCATCCCAGCTCCAGGACATCTCTGCAGGAGTTCCTCAGGGGAGTGTCCTAGGCCCAGTCATCTTCAGCTGCTTCATCAATGACTTTCCCTCCATCATGAGGTCAGAAGTGGGGATGTTTGCCGATCATTGCACAATGTTCAGCACCATTCAGGGGAGGAAATGGCCTAGTGGTATTATTGCTGGACTGTTAATCCAGAGACCCGGATAATGTTCCGGGAACCTGTGTTCAAATCCCGCTGCGGCAGATGGTGGAATTTGAATTCAATAAAATATCTGAGATTGAGAATCTAATGATGACCATGAATTCATTGTTGGGAAAACCCACCTGGTTCACTAACGTCCTTTAGGGAGGGAAACTGCCATCCTTAACCGGTCTGGCCTACATGTGATTCTAGATTCACAGCAATGTGGTTGACTCTTAACTGCCCTCTGGGCAATTAGGGATGGACAATAAATGCAGCCTGGCCAACGACGTCTTCATCCCGTTAACGAATAAAAGAATGAAGTATTCGCCACTCCTCAGATACTGAGACAGTCCATGTTTAAATACAGCAAGGTCTGCACAATATTAAAAGCCAGTCCCTCATTGATTGTTGTTAAAAACCACATCTTGTTAACTAATGTCCTGTAGGGAAGGAAATCTGCCATCTTTACCCAGTCTGGCCTACACGTGACTGCAGACCCACAGCAATGTGATTGACTCTTAACTGCCCTCTGGGCAATTAGGGATGGACAATAAATGCAGCCTGGCCAACGAAGTCTTCATCCCGTTAACGAATAAAAGAATGAAGGATTCGCCACTCCTCAGATACTGAGACAGTCCATGTTTAAATACAGCAAGATCTGCACAATATTAAAAGCCAGTTCCTCATTGATTGCTGTTAAAAACCACATCTTGTTAACTAATGTCCTCTAGGGAAGGAAATCTGCCATCCTTACCCAGTCTGGCCTACATGTGACTGCAGACCTGTGGCAATGTGGTTGACTCTTACCATCTGAAAGGCCCCAGCAAGTCAAAGGGCAATCAGGGATGGGTAACAAATGTGGGCCCAGTCCATAACATTCACATCCCTGGAAAGGGCTGAGCTCTGAATGAGGTATCTTGCAACAAAGAAGTGGCCCATTTGGGATGAAGGGTCTAGGCCCGAAACGTCAGCTTTTGTGCTCCTGAGATGCTGCTTGGCCTGCTGTGTTCATCCAGCCTCACATTTCATTATCACCCGCCCATTTGGCTCTTGGCGCCTGTGGCCACATTTAGCTGGAGGCCGAGCAAAATGACCACAATGGGCCGAGTCGCCTGGTTCTGCGCTAGAAGATTTGCTGAGAGCTGGAAATTGCCATCTTTGACATCCAGCCACTGCCTCTCTGCTCTGATAGGAATCTGCATAATGGCCTAAAATAATTCTTTGTCTCCATAAAGTGTGGGTCAAACATTTTGCCTGGCAGCTTTCTTCTGCAAAGGTTATTTTTGATTTCTGCTACACTGAGACGTCTGTTTCCTTCCTTTCACTAATTTGAAGACGATACCCCTTTTCCAGGCAAGTCAGCGAAACATTCCCTCCTGAGATCCTAATTAATATTCTCCTGGGATCCTGATTTAATTTTACTGCCCTCTGCAATATCACCCTCTGAGTGTGCCAATTATTTTAATTTACTGCAGGAAAATATCAAAGAATACAACAAAAGTCATCAGGAATTTTTTCTTTACCCAGCAGCAGACGCACATTTACTTCTTTCCTCTCCTCAGGTAATGGTGTTTATTGTTGTGCTGTCACTGATAAAGTGTTCTTGTTACACTTGTTAAATGTAATCTCTTTGCTGCTGTTCTGAAATGTGTAGTCACCTTACAGTAAGTTCTTCCCATACCATTTTGTTGAAGTCACTTATCCAAAGGACATCAAGTGACATCAAGTCACGTTCTCATTGAATGGTGGAACAGGCTCAATGGGCTGAATGGCCTATCCTGTTCCTACTTTCCTTTCTAGATGGTTGGCTATGTGGTAATGTCACTGGGCTGGCAATCCAGAACAATGTTCCAAAGGATGAAGGGTCTAGGCCCGAAACGTCAGCTTTTGTGCTCCTGAGATGCTGCTTGGCCTGATGTGTTCATCCAGCCTCACATTTTGTTATCAATGTTCCAAAGATATGGCTTCAAATCCGTTTCTGGCATCTGGTAGAATTTCAATTCAATTAATTAAACTTGGAAGTGAAGACTAATCTCAGTAATGGAGCCTACATTCCCTCCAGTAATTGTTTGAATATGGCAGTAGTAGGAGGACGTGTGCATGGTTGTGGTGAATGTTGATGACAGCTCTCCTTGATATTTTTTGCAACAACCCATCTGATCCACCTACCCCCCTTCCCTCCTTTGGGGAAGGAAATTTACAGTCTTCCTCAGTCTGTGTGACTCCAGATCCACAGCAGTGTGGCTAACTCTTAAAAACTCTGAGATTCAGAAGCAAATCACTCAGAGCAAGGGCAGGTAGGGATCTGCAACAAAAGCTGGCCTTGTTAGTGAGGTGAGGTGAGAGTGACAGCCCTTTACATCAAGGCCGCATTTGACCAAGTGTGGCATAAAGCAAAACTGGAATCAATGGGTATCGGGGACAAACTCTCTGCTGCTTGGAGACACACAGGAAGACTGAGATAACAAGGTGTAGAGCTGGATGAACACAGCAGGCCAAGCAGCATCAGAGGAGCAGGAAAGCTGATGTTTCGGGCCTTGACCCTCTAGACCCAAACGTCAGCCTTCCTGCTCCTCTGATGCTGCCTGGCCTGCTGTGTTCATCCAGCTCTACACCTTGTTATCTCAGATTCTCCAGCATCTGCAGCTCCTACTATCTCCGAAACATAGGAAGCTGGTTGTGGTTGTTGGAGGTCAGTCACCCCCAGCTCCAGGACATCTCTGTAGGAGTTCCTCAGGGTAGCGTCCTAGGCCCAACCATCTTCAGCTGCTTCATCAATAACCTTCCCTCCATCATAAGGTTAGACTTGGGGATGTTCACCAATGATTACACAATGCTCAGCACCATCTACAGCTCCTCAGATACTGAAGCAGTCCATGTTCAAATACAATAAGACTTGGACAAATTTGGGCTGACAAGTAATATTCATAGATCATAGAATCCCTACAGTATAGAAACAGACTAATCGGCCCAACAAGTTCACACTGCCCTTCCGAAGAGCATCCCACCCAGACCCACCCCCCCACTACTCTTTCCCTGTATTTCACATGTCTAACCCACCAAATTTATGCATCCCTGGACACTATGGGTAATTTAACATGGCCAATCTACCTAACCTGTCCATCTTTGGACTATGGGAGGAAACCAGAGCACCTGAAGGAAACCCTGCGCAGACACGGGGAGAATGTGCAAACTCCACACAGACAGTCGCCTGAGTATTGAATTGAACCCAGGTCTCTGGCGCTGTGTTATCCACCATATAAACACTATGGCTATAAGAGCAGATCAGAGGCTAAGATCCTGCAGTGAGTAACTCGCCTTCCAAATCCTGTCCACCAGCTACTCGCCACAAGTTAGGAGTGCGATGAAATACTCCCCACTTGCCTGGATGGGGGCAGCCCCAATAACACTCAAGAAGCCTGACATGATCCAGGACAAAGCAGCCCCACTTGATTGGCACCACATCCACAAGCATCCACTCTCCCCACCACTGACGCTAGCAAGCTATATATGCTTATGTTTTGCTATATATGCTTATCTCTGTCTCTGGCTAGCTACAGTATTCCAGCAAAGCCCAACGCAAGCTGGAGGAACCAGCTGCAGTTCTGAGGAAGGGTCACTGGACCCGAAACGTTAACTTCCTGGAGGAACAAAACCTCATTTTCTGTTTGGGGACCCTACAGCCCTCCGGACTCAATATCGACTAGCAACTTTGTTTTTGTTACACCTCCAAATTCCCCTCCAAGCCCCTCACCATCCTGACTTGGAAATATATCGCCGTTCCTTCACTGTCACTGGATCAAAACCCTGGAATTCCCTCCCTAAGGGCACTATGGGTCAACCTACAGCAGGAGGACTGCAGCGGTTCAAGAAGGCATCTCACCACCACCTTCTCAAGGGGCAACTAGGGATGGGTGCTAAATGCTGGGCCCAGCCAGAGACACCCACGTCCCATGAATAAAGAAAATTACCCACATCCCAGAAAAGGGTAGACGAAAAAACTGTCTTTCGAAACAATCACCCAAACCTTTCCATCACCTAAGGCCATACTATGCTGCCTCTTCGAAAACCTTTGACATTCCTTCCACTCCGTAAACCCTGGGGCAACGAGCTCCTGTATCATTTGCGTCCTGGTTCTATTGTGGTGCTTAATGGGTTAACTGTTCTGTTTTTGATTACATGTCTGTTTTCTACTAATGTTCACTGAGCTTGATTAATTGAGCCTGGGCACTGACTCAGGGAGAAATATAAATGAAGCCGCAGAAAGATCTGGGAACCAAAACTCAGGCACGGAGTAGACATCTTGAAGCTGTGCGAATCAAATGTGTCACACACATACGGAGTTATATCATCTCTGTCTAGCTCTGAGATGTTACTATACAACACACATCTCAGCGTCCACACTGCTTACCCATTCCATGCCTTGTGTAAATCTCCGGAGTATCCCAGAATTCTTCTTTTGGTTCCTTCTTCCGCACACTTGGAGAGACTGAAGAAGCTGGGATTGTTCACCTTACTGCACATAAGGTTCAGGGGATTTTAACACAAATCACGAGGGATAAGTTAGGAGGAAGTCCCACTGACAAGAAGCATTTCCAACTGAAGGAGACACATTTAACAATAAACAAAAGAACAGAGGATTTATTTTATATTCCATGAGTCACAATCCCTAGCGAGCTGTCAGAAATGGCAGTGGAAGCAGATTCAACAGGAGCCATTAAAAAGGGATATATGCTTAAAGTGGGAAGAAAGTACAAAGTTACGGGGAAAGAACAGGCAGGTGGGTCTAATTGGATAGCTCCTTCAAAGAGCTAACAGTCATGATTGCTCTGCTCTGCGCTGTGAGATTCTCGGGTTCTGTGTGTTATCTATCATCTCAAATCATCCTGGTGACTCCTGCGGGTTTGTACAGCTCGGAGCACTCCTACCATCTCACTCTGATCCCTCCAACAGAAACATCTTCCCTGCACCCAGACTGTTGGCACTTGAGTTGGGAGACCCAGAATCAATAATCAATTAATAATAATGCAGTCATACATGATTCCTTTTGGGGATTTACTGAACCCAGTCTACCCTGAATGAGGATAGAAAGTGGATTTTGCTGCCTCGGGGAATGATTGGTACAAAGACCAGACAGAGGTGGAAGGAGAATCCAGATATAAATGGGGGAGAAAGGGATAGAAGGAAATGGTGGGAGCTGGCTCATATAGAACATAATAACTAGGACAGACCTTTAGGAAGATTAGCCTTAAAATCTATGCAATTAAATATAATGCTTTTGAAACTACTTCCACCATCTTTTCAAGCAGAACATTCTAGATCGTGGAGGAGGCAGGCTGCATTGAAAATGTCACTGGACTAGTAATCAAGAACACCAGGCTAACACTCCAAGAATGTAGATTTGAATCTCACCAAAGCAGATGGTAAAAGTTTGAATTCAATTAAGCAGCAATTTTTCCTAATGGTGACTATTGCTGATTGTAATAAAGACCTCATCTGGCTCACCACTTATCCTTTAAGGAGGGAAATCCGTCATCTTTACCTGGTCTGGCCTACATGTGACTCCAGGGCCACAGGACCTGGATTTTGGCAATTAAGGATCTCATGAAGAAGCAAAAATGAAAGATCTTCCAGAATCTCAATGAAAAGAAATTTCTTATCGATACAAAACTACACTTGATATAACTTTTCATCAAGTTTTCAAAATGAGCAAATGAAACACTCTTCACTCTCTTGTAAACATCTCGATAATCAGTCAATGCAATCCCTGTGTGTCCCGTTGGTGGACCTGAACCCTGTGCTGTGCTAATCCAATGGACAAACAGTTTGTTCCCAAGGAAACACAAGGCTACACATCACTGCCGTGGTCAGCTCACTTGAAGGGAATAAACAGCCTGTGTCATACCTCAGAACAAAACCATTAAAGTCTCATGATACAGCAGCAGAATTATGCCATTTGGCCCATTGAGTCTGCTCAGCCACGTGATCACGGCTGGCATGTTTCTCAACCCCATTCTCCACCCTTCTCCCTGTAACCCTTGATCCCCTTAGCAATCAAACATCTATCTCTATCTTAAATACACTCAATGACTTGGTCTCCATATCCCTCTGCAGCGAAGAGTTTCACAGATTAACCACCCTCTAGCGGTAGAAATTCATCATCAGCAACAAAGACTCGGGATCTTAGTTCGAGGATTGAGAATCACTTGCATGATTTGAGAAAAATAGATCTGTGGATGGGTTTTAACCTCGGTACTGTCATGAGGGCTTTCTGTCAGCTGTTGTGTGCGATGGGAAAGAAAATGAAGAAAGGGATCTGAGCTGAGAGAGAGAGAGAGAGGGAGAAAGGGAGCGAGAGAGAGAGGGAGAGATTATGTGCCTGAAGGAAATGACACTGATGTTACAACAGAAGTGAGTCCTTAGTTAGAAGGTGGAGCATTTTATTAAGATCCTGATGGAAGATCCAAAAAGAAGTGTAGGAGTGTTAAAGAACAGAGACTTCTCTTCATTCAACCCCTCTCTCCCCTGTGGAGTTTACACATTCTCCCTGTGTCTGCGTGGGTTTCCTCCGGGGGCTCCGGTTTCCTCCCACAGTCCAAACATGTGCAGGCTAAGTGGATTGGCCATGGGAAATTGCCCGTAGTGTTCAGGGGTGTGTGGGTTATAGGGGGGTGGGTCTGGGTGGGATGCTCCAAGGGTCAGTGTGGGCTTGTTGGGCCGAAGGGCCTGTTTCCACACCGTAGGGAATCTAATCTAATCTATTTCTCTCTTTGCCTTCCCTTTCTTCACCCTCCTCCCCTCTCAGCATCTAATGCTGTGCTTTGTTTGATATTTTCCATGTGGTAGTAATGATTTTGCTCTTCCCAAATTGTTGACTTTATTTTGACTAATTAAGTTCTTTGGAAGGCTTCCAAACCACGAGGCAGCCTGTCATGCTGTTCCTTCGATGCCAGATAAATCAATCAACTGTACAACTCCGAACATGACAAAAATTTTGCTCCAATCTGTTGATGGCTCAGATTTAGGTAGAAAGTGGAACGGCAAATCCACAGAGGGCGCTGATTTCCAACGGAAGGTCACAGAAAACTTAAAAGGATTACCACCAAAGTGTTAGGAGGGTATAACTGCACCTCCCAGTCGCAAACCATTTCCACTTCCCCTCCCATTCTTTAGATGACATGTCCACCCTGGGCCTCCTGCAGTGCCACAATGATGCCACCCGAAGGTTGCAGGAACAGCAACTCATATTCCGCTTGGGAACCCGGCAGCCCAATGGTATCAATGTGGACTTCACAAGCTTCAAAATCTCCCCTTCCCCCACTGCATCCCAAAACCAGCCCTGTTCTTCCCCTCCCCCCACTGCATCACAAAACCAGCCCAGCTCTTCCCCTCCACCCACTGCATCCCAAAACCAGCCCTGTTCTTCCCCTCCCCCCACTGCAACACAAAAGCAGCCCAGCTCGTCCCCTCCCCCCACTCCATCCCAAAACCAGCCCAGCCTGTCCTCGCTTCCCTAACCTGTTCTTCCTTTCACCCATCTCTTCCTCCCACCTCAAGCCGCACCTCCATTTGCTACCTACTAACCTCATCCCGCCTCCTTGACCTGTCCGTCTTCCCTGGACTGACCTATCCCCTCCCTACCTCCCCACCTATACTCTCCTCTCCACCTATCTTCTTTACTCTCCATCTTCGGTCCACCTCCCCCTCTCTCCCCATTTATTCCAGTTCCCTCTCTCCATCCCCCTTTTCTGATGAAGGGTCTAGGCCCGAAACGTCTGCTTTTGTGCTCCTGAGATGCTGCTTGGCCTGATGTGTTCATCCAGCTCCACACTTTGTTATCTCGGATTCTCCAGCATCTGCAGTTCCCATTATCACTTAAAGTCATGTTGGCAGGAATGCAATTACAACTTTAAATGAGGACTGATTGTACTGGGGGGAATGGGGGTGTGTGGTGCTTCATAGATGAAACTTTAAACCCAGTCCTCTTTAGTGATGGCGTTCTTGGGTTGCAATCAAAGGAGATGAAGGAAGTTCTCCTCAGTATCCTGTCTGATAGCTGGGAGGCTGGTGTGTGCTTCATTGGCAACAGCCATCTCAACAGAAAGTTGGCTTTCCTTCTCATGGGTGTTCGTGATCGTTTGTGTCAAGGATAAGTTCAGAGGTGACCTCTGTTCCGTGGTTGATAATGTGGCAAAGTCAGACAAGTTAATCATTCTCAACGACTTCAATGGGATGGTTGGGCTATCATCAGGCATGAAAAGGGGCGATCACAATAAGTGAGGTAACAGAAATTATCTCTTCTTGCTGGAGGTGAGCTGTTAACCAACTGTCATTTGCCTCTTGGATCACAATGTCTTGGATGAACTCCCATTATTCTGTACATGAGCATCTCGTCAACAGTATCATCCTGAGAAAGAATGTGTAATGTCAGCCAAATGTGGGCCTGAGTGATGGACCAATCACTGTAATATTTTAAAGCTAAAGCTCAAGATCCATCCCCCTTGATGGCCCCAAAGGCATAAAGGTGAAGATGTATCTCAGTGTCTCAAAGTTGACGTGGGCACTCATGAAGAAAACACTCAGAGGAACTTAAAGCAAAACCAGACTTTCACTGCACTGACTGGGTGACCTTCAGGAACACAGTGAATCCATTGGTCGAGGGATCTTGGTCCCAGCTCCTGTAAACATTTGAGTTGTGGGAAGTAGCATTACCTCTGCAAGGTTCTCCTGAATGTCAGGTCGTCCCTATCCAAGCATGAAGGTGTCTGAAACACTCACAGCACTGTCCAAGCTCAGAAAGACGTAAAACACTTATTGCATCAGAAATCAGACCAATCTCCACCACACACACACCACAGAGATCAGAAGGAAATCTATGATGCTGAGAAAGCAGCCTGTGGAGCCAGATCATTGGGATTGTCACCAATCCTACCCAAACCCCCAGAGACAGCCCCGTAACTGGATACCTCCACACTAGGCATCCCATAACAGGTGGTTGCCAGGTTCTCCACGCTGGAGATCCAATTAGAGGAACCTCAGCAATGTCCGGCCACCAGGAGAGGTGTCCGGGCAGGTGAGCACCCCTCTGCAGATCTATTCGTGGATGGGGCTACAGTCTGTTTGTCCACTACACTACATTGGACAAACAGGCAGAAAGCTAGCCACCAGGATACGTAAACATCAACTAGCCACAAAAAGACATGATCCACCATCACTAGTATGCTTACAAACAGATGAGGAAGGATACCACTTTGATTGGGACAACACATCCATCCTAGGACAAGCCAAACAGAGACACGCACGAGAATTCCTAGAAGCATGGCATTCCAACCGGAACTCCATCAACAAACACATTGATTTGGAGCCCATCTACCACCTTCTGAGAAAAAGAATAGGAAATGACATCACCAACCCAAGGAAACCTAAACACATAAATAGAAAGCGGGCCATAACACCAGCGCTTCACCGGAGGCTCACTGATGATGTTACCTAGAATGGTGACAAAATGTCTAAAAACGAACCTTCCAGCTCAGCGAGCAAACTCACATCCAGAACCTCAACCTGAGCTACAAATCTTCTCAAAACTCGCTAGGGGCTACAGTCTATCATTACCCTGCAGGCCCCACTAATGGGGAACACAGCTCTGTCATTCTGATGGACATCTGCCAGGAGGCAGTGATGATGGAGCGAGGTGGGCTAGCATAGCCTCAAGGTGGAGCCTTTGCTAGACTAATAGACTAACTATCCACCTCCCGGTTCACAGTTGTCCCAGGGACATATCCCCTGGGGAATCATGTCAGGAGGTTAACACAGTGCTGTATCTGCTATCTCCCTGTCCCCCAGCCCAGGACTCCTACCTGTTTACTGGGAAAATATAGCCCATTGTGCGCTAATTTACAAACCTCATGATCGGATGTGTGAGCATTCTTAACAACCTGTTCATCTTTCCAACACTGGTGTTTACTGATCCCCCTGGTTTCCACTGCTCCTGCCTCCTCTTTTCAAATGGTAGCTTTTAGTCTTGTAACATTCTAATTCTGTTTTAATGTTGTTATTTACAGTTTTCTGTTCCAATATAATAACCGAAACATGCTTAAGGGGCGGGTTTCCAGTCGAGAAGTTTATAAGTGAGAAAAGGCACATCATTATTGTTCATTTAATTCCGTGCAGTGGTCAATAATTTTCAAATTAGAGTATTGACTGAAAGTGTCCCTTCATCAAGAATGACTGGGTGGTCCCCCCCTGTGTACCCCACAACGTCTCACGGCTGCTTGGTTACACATTACAATGTCACGTGGAAGTAGATATACAAAGATACACTGGGATGCAGCAAATAAATCCCATCAGCACTCAGTGCTTGATGTGTTTGATCCAGTTTCTGATTATCCACTTTTGCCCAGAGCATTTCTGCAGTGATAATCGCAGGCCAAAGTTAGCATCCTTGGTCATTTCCACCTCCAAGCAATGTCCTGTGTCCCTGTTAATAATCGGGCCATTCTGCAAAAGAAAGTCAATGTGCATTACCAAATCACACACTTTATACACACACACACACACACACACACACACACACACACACACACACACACACACACACACACACACACACACACACACACACACACACACACACACACACACACACACACACACACACACGTACTTACTGTTCCCAGCATGATAAATAAAGACGAAATTATTTCTTGAAAGGTATGTTGGCATTTATAGCCACAGAGAGATTCAGATTTACATAGCACCTTTCACAACATTACAAAGCACTTCACAGCCAGTGGAAATATTCATAATCAACCTGTTAAGGGGCATTCTGACACATCTCTGGAGCAAGGGAGATTTGAACCTGACCATCTTAGCTCAGACTTAGGGACACCATCATGGTGCTACAAGAGCCTTTTTAGCACCTGGTATTCCCAAGCAGTCTCCCATCCAAGTGCTAACCAGGCCCGACCCTGCTCAGCTTCTGGGATCAGACAAGCTTAGGCATTTTCAGTCTAGTTTGGTCAAAGTGTAATAGGGAACGAGGACGCAAAGCTAAATCCCACTACCAGCACCATAGCAATCAGCAGGTCACTGTGATAAAGATTGTGTAAGACACAGATGACAGCTCCTCAGCTGTTGTTGTAAACGCTGAACACCCAGCGTGCATCAAGCCTCTGCATTAATGCAGAAGCAAAATACTGCAGCTGTGGTCGATCGGAAATAAAAATCAGAAAACTTTGGAAACACTCAAGGGAGACAGGCTGGATTGGTAAGGCGAGAAAAACTTCTGATAAAAGGCTGTGGACCAGGGCCTTAAACTCTGTTCTACTCTTTGCAGACACTGCCAGACCTGCTGAGTATCTCCAATGTTTCCTGTCCCACTGACCATCCCATTCGTAAACAGGACCTCCCGTCAGTGTGCAGCGCTTCCTCGACATGGGCATTTAAAGCTGAGATCATTGTGGGTGCGGGGACATTGTCATCAGTCCCTTTCCCTTTCTGTTTCTAACCTACTGTTGAGGTTATCATGAAAGTCTCTCCTTCTGACCCTCTCCCTTGCCTGAGATGCACCAACCCTCAGATTAAACCACCTCCAGTCATCTTTCTCTCTCTCTCTCTCTCTAATGCGAGAGCAGCCATACTATCGAGTCTTAACAAGAAGATGCTCTGATCTTGACAAGATGTAGTCTACTGCAAGATATCAAACAGGTACAAGTTTTGTTAACAAAACCAACATTACTGCTGAAACTGTGAGGTGATATCAGAGTCACTGGGCTAGTAATGCAGAGACCCAGGAAATGACCTGAAGGAAGACTTTCGTGATACAATAGTGCTGTCCCAACCTCTGAGCTAGGAGGCCCAGGTTCAAGTCTCTCACCTGCTCCAGAGCTGTGTCATGACATCCCTGAATAGGCTGATAGAAAATACCTGTGAGGGGCCCTAGTGAGGAGTCTGCATGGCAGGGGAATTAAGTTTAAGACCTGCGAGGTTAGACCCTGGTTAGACCACACTTGGAATATTGTGTTCGGTTCTGGTCACCTCCTTATAGGAAAGATGTGGAAGCTTTGGACAGGGTGCAGAGGAGATTTACCAGGATGCTGCCTGGACTGGAGGACAGGTCTTATGAGGAAAGGTTGAGGGAGGTAGGGCTTCTTTCATTGGAGTGAAGAAGGATGAGAGGTAACTTGATAGAGGTGTACAAGATGATGAGACGCATAGATAGAGCAGAAAGTCAGAAACTTTTTCCCAGGGTGGAAATGACTATCACGAGGGGGCATAATTTTAAAGTGATTGGAGGAAGGTATAGGGGAGATGTCAGAGGTCGGTTCTTTACACAGAGAGTGGTGGGTGTGTGGAATGTGCTGCCGGCAGTAGTAGCGAAGTGAGATACTTTCAAGACATTTAATTGACTCTTGGATAAGCACATTGGAGGATAGGAAAGAATAGGGTATGCAGGGTAGTTTGATCTGGTAGGATAATAGGTCAGCACAACATTGTGGGCCGAAGAGCCTGTACTGTGCGGTACTGTTCTTAAATAGGGAATTTTTGCAGGGCTGTGGAGAAAGAATGAGGCAGGGTGGGGGAGGAACTTGGCAATTAAATCGGCATGATATGTTTGTGGGGTATTGTCCCAACAACCTGAATATCAAGCTCGATTCCATATCTCAGCCACCAAATGGTCAAACCTAAGTCCTCTATTGATTCTCAATACATCTGGTTAAGTACCTCACTCCCAGACCCATAACAGTCCAGGGCTGGAACCACCTTTCAGTTATCCTTTCCCGTCTGAGGAACATCTCATGTTGCTGAATAGTTTCCAATTATTCCATCATTCCCTCTCCTTTGGGTCTGCCAAGGAGCCAACAGAACAACATTACCTGTGTGAAGTCCCAGAGTTTCTGGTTTGCTCTGGGCACCTCGTCGCATTTTCTGAGACTTGGGGATTTGATTCTTCTGTCGTCGACTAAACATTTGGTGTCAGGCAGGAAATTTGTTGATCCTAGGGGTCCAAGTTGCAGAAGCCCCTCAGTGGTGTAACGGACCAGCTGGGGAAATAAAGAAGTCAGCCAACCATTAACCTTAACACTGCTGTTAGCTTTGAACATAAACTATCATATAAAGATGCAAATTATTAAGGCCCACTCTGATCACAAGAAGTTGGTGACTCGGTGGGCGGGGGGGGGGGGGGGGGGGGGGGGGGGGGGGGGGTTGGTGGTGGGGTGGTAACGGCTTTATGTACGAGCCAGGAGCTGGGGATTGGGTGTCCCATTCCAGGGATTTCAACACTGAATCTCGATTGGCCCTTCCAGGGTCACATTTGCAGGGTGCTGCGATGTCGGAGGTGCTGACTGAGATATTAAACTGAGGCCCCATGCTCTCAGTGGGGCCAATGCACAAGATCCTGTAGTCAACATATAGACAAATGCAGGGTGGTGTTCATTCCAACCTCATCATCGATATTTATCCCTCAGCCAAAACTGTTCAAAATAAACTTGGCCAGTACCACAGTGCCGTCTGTGGGATCTTGCTGTGTGAAAATTTTCCACTGTGTTTCCTGCATTACAACAGTGACCACACCTCAGAAGGCAACTCCTTGGAGGGAAACCCAAGGTGGTGAAAGTCACTATGGAAATGCACATTCTCTCTTTGTCTCAGCCTTGAGAAGGTGTGCAGAGTTCAAGCCCCATAGCTTTGGCTGACACTCCAGGGTAGTACCATGGAAAACTGCACTTCTGTGAGCTGTGAGGTTAGACCCAGGTTCCCCCTCCCCACGCCGCTTGTCAGAGCGTAAACATCGATGGCCTGAGAATAACTGCTCCTGGTGACACCCCTGTAATTGCTACTTCAAAAAGCTCGCACAGCCGGTTTGTAACATCAGCAGTGTGGGTTCAATTCCCAAGCCGGCTGAGGTTATCCCTCCCCCTGCCTGAGATCTGCTGACGCTCAGGTTAAACCAGCCCCAGTCATCTCTTTCTGTCTGTAATGGCAACTTTACTGTCATTGAAGGAAATTTGCAGTCCTTACCCACTTATGTGTGACTCCAGACACACAGCAATGTGGCCGACTCCTAACTGCTGTCTCAGTGATAATTCAGTTCAATTCAAAGCTACTGTAAGTTTACATCAGTCCCACTTTCCTGCACTAGGCCCATATCCTTCAAGTGCTTATTCAAGTTCTTTTTAAAGGTTGCGAGGTTTCCCACCTTGACCACCCTCCTAAGCAGTACATTCCAGAACCCCACCACCCTCGGGGTGCATCTCCTCTAAACATCCAGCCTTTCACTTTAAAATAGAACATAGAACACAGAACATAGAAAAGTACAGCACAGTACAGGCCCTTTGGCCCACGATGTTGTGCCGTGGAATAATCCTAATCCAAAAATAAAATAACCTAACTACATTCCCCTTAATTCACTGCTGTCCATGTGCATGTCCAGCAGTCGCTTAAATGTCACTAATGACTCTGCTTCCACGACTACCACTGGCAAACTATTCCATGCGCTCACAACTCTCTGGGTGAAGAACTTCCCTCTGACGTCTCCTCTATACCTTCCTCCTAACACCTTAAAACTATGAGCCCTCGTGGCAGTCAATCCTGCCCTGGGGAAAAGTCTCTGGCTATCGACTCTATCCATGCCTCTCATTACCTTGTACACCTCGATCAGGTCACCTCTCTTCCTCCTTCTCTCCAGAGAGAAAAGTCTGAGCTCAGTCAACCTCTCCTCGTAAGACAAGTCTTCCAGTCCAGGCAGCATCCTGGTAAACCTCCTTTGCACCCTCTCCAAAGCCTCCACATCTTTCCTATAATAGGGCGACCAGAACTGGACACAATATTCCAAGTGTGGTCTCACCAGGGTTTTGTAGAGCTGCAGCATAACCTCGCGGCTTTTAAACTCGATCCCCCTGTTAATGAAAGCCAAAACACCATATGCTTTCTTAACAACCTTATCCACCTGGGTGGCAACTTTGAGGGAGCTATGCATTTGAACACCAAGATCCCGCTGTTCCTCCACACTGCCGAGAATCCTGCCTTTAATCCTATATTCAGCATTTAAGTTCGACCTTCCAAAATGCATCACTTCACATTTATCCAGGTTGAACTCCATCTGCCATTTCTCAGCCCAGCTCTGCATTCTGTCAATGTCTCGCTGAAGCCTGCAATAGCCCTCGATACTATCAACGGCACCTCCAACCTTTGTGTCATCAGCAAACATACTAACCCACCCCTCAACCTCCCCATCCAAGTCATTTATAAAAACCATAAAAAGCAGAGGCCGAAGAACAGACCCCTGCAGGATACCACTCAGCACTGACCTCCAGGCAGAATACTTACCACCTACAACCACTCTCTGCCTCCTGTGAGCCAACCAATTCTGAATCCAGACAGTCAAATCACCCAGTATCCCATACCTCGTGACTTTATGAATGAGCCTGCCGTGGGGAACCTTACCAAATGCCTTGCTAAAGTCCATGATGCCTCTTGTTGCTGATCCTTCAGCCAAGAGAATAGCTGCCTTCGATCCACCCTGCACCACGTCCCTCATAACCTCCATCAGGTCCCCCACCCCAAGCCTTCTCCCCTCCAAAGAAAACAACCCGAGATTATCCAGCCTCCCTCCATTGCTGAAACGCTCCGTCCCAGGCAACATCCTCACTCTAGTTTGAAGTTTGTCTCCCCTCTTATTCTGGATCGCCCCGAGCAATATCATTTCTTTGGATCATCTTAAAACATTTTAATTAGATAATGGTCAGTGGAAATCAGACTAATTCACTGTCTGAAACACTTTAAGATATACAGAATGATAAAGTGGTTAAATAAATGCAATTGTTAGTATGGTAAAAGACATCCGTCACTGCAATGTTATGGTCTTGGATCTGTCACTTTTGAGCAGGCTAAGACTAACACAGTCATCTCTGAGAGAGGCAATTCCCAGTAATTCCTTCCACTTCAATAAAATGTCAGCACTCTTAATGAATGCTGCATGTCAAGGACAGGATGAAGTCAGTTTAGTGATGCCCTAAAACACTTCCAGGAATAAATATGGGAGGCAGTAAATTGCCCTGAACTGAGGGAGGAAGTGTTCAAACTGTGAGAGCGAAGTCGCCAAAGGACAGAGGCCTGTGAAGCCGAAAGTGTAGCGAGTGAAATGATAATGGGGGGCGGGGAAGCATCATTTACTAGCTCTATGTTGAAGTCACTGGCCACTATGAAGTTTGCTTTAGTGACTAGATTTAAAATCTTCCCACCCTTGTCCCATCCCTCCAACAACACCTTTCTCCTTCTATCCATCCCGTATTCCACCTTGCACCTTCTCCTTATTGCCCCACCCTATCCCTCTTCCCAAACTTCGCTTCCACCAATTATATTTTCCTTACACCCCCACCTCTCCCCTGCCCCTGCGTCCTTCTCCCTTTTGAGGATTTACAGTGGAATTGTGGTGAGTCAACCTCAGATGATCCTGAACACTCAGTTGTAGGCCATTGCTGTTAGCAGAACAGGAGATCACGTGGAAGGAAGCCTGTGATAAAGTGAAGCTCTAGATTGGTAATGAAAACAGAAGTGGCTGGAGAAGCTCAGAAGGTCTGGCACCATCTGTGAAGGGAAAAACAGAGTTACCGTTTCGGGTCCAGTGAACCAGTTCTGAGGAAGGATTACCGAACCCGAAATGTTAACTCTGTTTTCTCCTTCACAGATGCTGCCAGACCTGCCGAGCTTTTCCAGCAAATTTGTTTTTGATCCTGAATAGACTACTTCTTTGCCTTATGTAATTGTGAATTTAAATTACACCATCTGTCACTGTAGGATTCGAACCCATGTCCCCTGATCATTAACTCAAGGTTCATGATTGTCAATCCAGAGCCATAACCAGCTCCCCTTTTACCAGATTGTTCTTCAAAGTTTGAAGATGAAACACGCGATGGTGGACAGTTGAAACAAGGCACTTGTCACTGGTGTGCTCTACACCATGCAGATGGTCCCAGAAACACTGCCGCTCTTTGTGATAGACGAGTCTGAGAAGCCACATTTTTTTGCGTATGGCAAGAGACTTCTAACTAATCATAAATCTAACAAAACCACCTCGATGTCCTTGCAGCACTTCTGAGGTGTGGATCAGGAAAGCAGGCAAAGTAACTCAATGGAAGAAAAGGAAGGCGACCACAATGATAACCCTGAAGAGTTGCCTGCTCACTCATCCTGAACAAAGTCCATGGAGATGCTCAGGATTTCAAACTACAGGACAAAAACGTGGAAAATATGTTTGACAGCTTGACGACATGGTGGATTCATCTGATGATAGCATGGTCTGCAGAAAAGGGTTATGGCCAGAGCTCACTCCTAATGTCTTTCAATGCCTTTTACTGTAAAAGGTCTCATCATTGTAAACAAATTGAAAAATAAAGTCATTTTTCCTGCATTGTTAAGTTTCCATTTATTTTTCTCCAGCATGGACTTATTGTGATTTTACTGTATTTTTCTCTCTGCCTCTTCCTCCCTTCCCCCTTCCCTCTTCCTCCCTTCAATCTTCCCTCTTTCTCCCTTCCCTCTTCCTCCCTTCCCTCTACCGCCCTTTCCCCTTCCCTCTTCCTCCCTTCAATCTTCCTCCCTTCTCTCTTCCTCCCTTCCCTCTACCTCCCTTCCCCTTTCCCTCTTCCTCCCTTCCCTCTCCTTCCCCACCTCTCTCCTTCTTTCTCCTTCTCCTTTTTTCCAACTCTCTGTCTCCTGTTATGATCCTAGCTCATATTATTACTGTTCAAGTCAGATCCTAGACAAAAATCTGGCTTGATAGATCACTTTTATTTTGATTTTTGGTTTTAATGTTATGATCTCACACAGAAGCATAAACACACAATTTTGAGGATTTGGTATGAACAATAAAACAGTTGTTTATATCACAAAATAAATGGAGATGGAATAGAAGAGACTACATTATGGGTCCAAATCTTGCATTTAAAGAGTTCTAAAAAACATGATCCAAATATAAACCAAAAGAACTGTGGACACTGTAAATCAGGAACAAAAACAAAGTTGCTGGAAAAGCTCAGCAGTCTGGCAGCGTCTGTGAATGAAAAACCAGAGTTAACCTTTCAGGTTCAGTGGCCTGAGGCCGGGGCCGGTTCTGGGTCTCTGGACCCAAAACGTTAACTCTGTTTTCTCCTCCACAGATGCTGCCACACCTGCTGAGCTTTTCCAGCAACTTTGTTTTTGATCCAAATATAATCCCATTAATACTAAAATCATTCCATTACAGATTCCAAAGCATCTCTTTATAATATTCACATTGAAGAGAATCTCTTTCTTGATGACCTCAATAGGCTGTACATTATCTGTGACTTTAACTCCTGACCTGGAGAATCTGAAAGCCTCTGCCCGAAGCCTTCATACTTTGAGCTTAAATCTTCTCAGCTTCAAATAACCTCTTCAAGATTTTATCAAAACACCCCTGATCTGGAGCTATTACTCAACACCTTACTCTGAAGTAATTTTTCTGACAAACCTTAACTATTCTCCCTTTATCATAAGCAAATGCTTTGCACATCCATCTTCAGCTAAGAATCCAGCATAACTCCCCAAACTGAAATGAAAACTGAAATTGTTCTTTCCCAGCTTTGCATGTTTCCCACCACGCTTAAAACAAAGTTCAGATTCTTCCGATAGTAGGCTTAATGAACAATACTGTGTACTTTGTTCACTTGTAAATAAAAACCTATGAGTTCCTAGAGGCTGTCTCTCTTAACCTGTTCTAAAGGAAATCGCTATGGCTACAGAAATACTTAGAAGCTCATCATTAAACCCCATCAGACACACAGAAATCCCACATGCCACTGTTCGATATTCAAAATCACAAACTCAGTAATAAATTATATTAAAATGTACATAAATCACATACGCTACATCACATTCCCCACCCTTTCTCTTAAAAAAAAACAAGTGTGGAAACAGGCCCTTCAGGCTAACCAGTCCACACTGACTGTCAGAGCATCCCACCCAGAACCATCCCTCTATAACCCACCTAAGTTACACATCCCTGAACACCACAGGCAATTTAGCATGGCCAAACCACCTAACCTGCACATCTTTGGACTGTGGGAGGAAACCAGAGCACCTGGAGGAAACCCACATAGACAGGGGGAGAATGTGTAAACTCCACACAACAGTCGCCTGAGGGTGGAATCAAACCCAGGTCCCTGTGAGGCAGCAGTGCTAACCACTGAGCCACCATGCCACCCTTGCCTGACTTCACTGTGGTACATCTGCAGTCACAACCCATGACCAGCAGGGAGCTCCCTGGAGGAAGAGTCCATCCAGAGAGTCAGCACACACTTGAAAATGAGTGCTAGATAACAAAGTGTGGAGCTGGATGAACACAGCAGGCCAAGCAGCATCTCAGGAGCACAAAAGCTGACGTTTCGGGCCTAGACCCTTCATCAGAGAGGGGGATGGGGAGAGGGAACTGGAATAAATAGGGAGAGAGGGGGAGGCGGAACAAAGATGGAGAGAAAACAAGACAGGTAGAGAGGAGAGTATAGGTGGGGAGGTAGGGAGGGGATAGGTCAGTCCAGGGAAGATGGACAGGTCAAGGAGGTGGGATGAGGTGGTAGGTAGGAAATGGAGGTGTGGCTTGAGGTGGGAGGAAGGGATGGGTGAGAGGAAGAACGGGTTAGGGGGGCAGAGACAGGCTGGGCTGGTTTTGTGATGCAGTGGGGGGAGGGGAAGAACTGGGCTAAGTTCTGGCCCAGTTCTTCCCCTCCCCCCACTACAGCACAAAACCAGACCAGTTTGTCTCCTCCCCCCACTCCATCCCAAAACCAGCCCAGCCCGTCTCTGCTTCCCTAACCTGTTCTTCCTCTCGCCCATCCCCTCCTCCCAACTCAAGCCGCACCTCCATTTCCTTACCTACCACCTCATCCTGCCTCCATGACCTGTCCATCTTACCTGGGCTGACCTATCCCCTCCCTACCTCCTCACCTATACTCTCCTCTCTACCTATCTTGTTTTCTCTCCACCTTCGGTCCGCCTCCCCCTCTCTCCCTATTTATTCCAGTTCCGTCTCCCCATCCCCCTCTCTGATGAAGGGTCCAGGCCCGAAACATCAGCTTTTGTGCTCCTGAGATGCTGCTTGGCCTGCTGTGTTCATCCAGCTCCACACTTTGTTATCTTGGATTCTCCAGCATCTGCAGTTCCCATTATCACTGAAAATGAGTGCTGACTCTTTCCCTCTTCCCACCTTTGTTCACCCTCTGTCCTTTATCCTCTGCTTCTTTCCTTTCCTCATCTATCTTTCAATATACTTCTCTCATCCCTCCAAACTCCCACCTTCTGCCCGTGCCCTGGTATGTTCTCTGACCCAGCTCAGTGTTTCCTCAGATTATCCAAGAGGTGAAACCATTGTTCCTTGTTGAACCAGTTACACAGTTTGTGAATGTTGGAATAGACATTTCTGCAGTGAATGCTGAACTGGATCCATATTTTAGCAGGCAGTGTTGTGCAAATGCTTGTGTATGAACAAGTTGATCAACATAGATTTCAATAACCAAATGAACAGAAGTTTCTAGAGATGTGAGAAAAACAACACATCTTTTTAAAAAATGTCTTGTGAATTTTCTCTGGGCCCTCACTCGTAGCAATGTTCAGGAGACTGTTATGCGGTCCATCCAGGCACTCCAAACTAGAACACAAGCCCCCTTCAACTTGTTTATTCATGGGATATAGGCATCACTGGCCAGGCAGCATATATTGCTCAGCCCTAATTGCCCAGAGGGCAGTTAAGAGTAAAGCACATTGCTGAGGATCTGGAGTCACATGTAGGCCAGACCAGGTAAGGATGGCAGTTTCCTTCCCTAAAAGACATTAGTGAACCGGATGGATTTTCCCTCCAATCAGCAACAATTGAACTCTTAATTGCAGATTTTTATTGAATTGAAATTCCTCCGTATGCCATAGCAGGATGTGAACCCAGGCCCCCGGAACATTACCTGGGTCCCTGAATTAGTAGTCTAGCATTAATACCACAAGACCGTTGCCTCCTTTTTCCAAAGCTTGGGCCTGATGTCATACAGATCTACAACACAGAAAAAGGCCCTTTGGCCCATTGTCTCCATATTGATCAACAACAATGACCTAACTATTCTAATTGTGGCATCTTACAGCCTCCCTCCACTATCCATCTCCATGAGAGATGGAGTGTTGACATAATTAAAGGAAATTATAAACAAAATGCCTTTGGGCCAGCAGGTGAAGGAGGGGATGGCCATTCCCTCACAGCAGCTTTGCACAGTGCGTTCAGGCAGATCATTCCAGCAATTACTAAAGCAAAGGAACATCATATCTGAAGTCACAGTCAACAGACAGCAAGCACTGGCTGAGAAAACACATTGAATTAATTGAGCCGGAAAGGAGGTGCTTGTTTGGAATGAAATATCTCAGTAAATCTGCAGACTGTAAATCGACAGCGTCAAGTTATCTTCAGATATCTCACATTCTGCTCTCTCAATTTCTCTGCTTCAGCCTTTCATTCCTTGTCTGAAAATTCCATGCTCTAATTGCTGAGCAAATAACCACCTTGTGTGCTAAACTCAATCAATTGTCACGGCTGCCTTCAATTCCCACTTTACGTAGAACATAGAACATAGAAAAGTACAGCACAGTACAGGCCCTTCGGCCCACAATGCTGTGCCGTGGAATAATCCTAATCCAAAAATAAAATAACCCAACCTACATTCCCCTCAATTCACTGCTGTCCATGTGCATGTCCAGCAGTCACTTAAATGTCACTAATGACTCCGCTTACACGACTACCACTGGTAAACTATTCCATGTGCTCACAACTCTCTGGGTGAAGAACCTCCCTCTGACGTCTCCTCCATACCTTCCTCCTGACACCTTAAAACTATGAGCCCTCGTGGCAGTCAATCCTGCCCTGGGGAAAAGTCTCTGGCTATCGACTCTATCCATGCCTCTCATTACCTTGTACACCTCGATCAGGTCACCTCTCTTCCTCCTTCTCTCCAGACAGAAAAGTCTGAGCTCAGTCAACCTCTCCTCGCAAGACAAGCCCTCCTGTCCAGGCAGCATCCTGGTAAACCTCCTTTGCACCCTCTCCAAAATCTCCACATCTTTCCTATAATAGGACGACCAGAACTGGACGCAATATTCCAAGTGTGGTCTCACCAGGGTTTTGTAGAGCTGCAGCATAACTCCGCGGCTCTTAAACTCAATCCCCCTGTTAATGAAAGCCAAAACACCATGTGCTTTCTTAACAACCTTATCCACCTGGGTGGCAACTTTGAGGGAATTTCATTGCAATGTATTTCTATAAGATCTGTGCAAAGTACATTGACCTCAATCTCACAATTAATGTCATAAATACTACATTTATTTGCGGTGCACGGTTCCTTGGTTCACTAGTCCAGTGTTCCTCCCTCACTTTCTGCTTTCACTTTTCTTTCCGCCTTATACCACTCCCTTGCTTCATTGTATAGCTCCTGCTGCCTCCCTGCCTTCACTCATAGAGCTGCGCAGAGGCTAATCTCCAGCTAATGTAGTCAGCACATTGTGGGTACAAGTCACTCCTAAGACCAGGGCAGAGGGTTCTAACTCGATACCACTCATCACTGGCGCTGGAATGAAACATCTCAGTAAACCTGCAGACAGTAAATTGACAATGTCAAGTCATCTTCAGATATCTCACATTCTGCTCTCTGAAATTCTCTGCTTCAGCCTTTCGTTCCTGGTCTGAAAATACCAAGCTCTAATTGCTGAGCAAGTAACCACCTTGTGTGCTAAACACAATCAATTGTCACGGCTGGTGCTGCTCATTCAAAGGAGCCATCTTCTTGGTGGGACATTACAATGAGACCTTTACAGTCCTCTCAGGGCAGTGTAAAAGCTCATATACCGCTATTTCAAAGAGGAGTAGGAAAATTCACCCTGTGCAATACTTATCCCTCAATCTGTATTGCTAGTTTAACTGGTCATTACTGCATTTCCATTTGTGGAATCTTGCTGTGCACAAATTGGTTGCCGTGGTTCCCATATTGCTGTACACTTCAAGAAGTATCACCTTTATTGCACTTTGGGACATCTCAGGTTCATGAAAGGCTCTATATACACTTAGGTCTTCCTTTGTTTCTTATCTGTTCTCACCCTCTCTGGAGCCACTGGGCTGTTGAAGGGAGAAATGACTGACACAGCTCACAATTGGCAGTTCTGAACCTTTGGAATTCCCCTCCTCAAAAGGCAGTGGGTGCAGAATCTCTAAATATTTTTAAGGCAGGTAGAGCTGCAGATAGATTCTGGATGACCAAGGGGATGAAAGATTATCAGGACATGCAGGTTAAAATCAGACCAGCCATGATCTTATTGAATGGCACAAGCCTGGAAGTGCTGAGTGGCTTCCTCTTGTTCCTTGACTGTTTGTTTGCATATCTGGTTCCTGTTTTGGACTGTACACAGGGCACACACTCCACCAGACTCTTTTCAAGTCTATTCTGGCATTCTCCACTCTGCTGTATCTATAAGACCATAAGACATAGGAGTGGAAGTAAGGCCATTCAGCCCATCAAGTCCACTCCGCCATTTAAATCATGGCTGATGAGCATTTCAACTCCACTTCCCTGCACTCTCCCTGTAGCCCTTGATTCCTTCTGAGATCAAGAATTTGTCGATCTCTGCCTTGAAGGCATCTAATGTCTGGGCCTCCACTGCACTCCGTGGCAATGAATTCCACAAGCTCACCACTCTCTGGCTGAAGAAATGTCATCTCACTTCAGTTTTAAATTTACCCCCTCTAATTCTAAGGCTGTGCCCACGGGTCCTAGTCTCCCCGCCTAAGAGAAACAACTTCCTAGTGTCCTCCCCTTCTAAACCATACATTATCTTGTAAGTTTCTATTAGATCTCCCCTCAACCTTCTAAACTCTAATGAGTACAATCCCAGGATTCTTAGCCATTCATCATACATTAAACCTACCATTCCAGGGATCATCCGTGTGAATCTCCGCTGGACACGCTCCAGGGCTAGTATATCCTTCCTGAGGTCTGGGGCCCAAAATTGGACACCTCCCATCACCTCACCTCCCCGCACTGTCTGACCCATTCTATTCTCCCATTCTGCACAGAAGTTTTCATCTTTCTTTTCAAATCTCTGCTCAGCTTCCTCCTCTCTCTCTCTGTAATCTCCTTCAGCCATGTAACTCTCCTAGATATCAGTGCTCATTCAATTCTGACCTCTTGAGGATACTCAGTTTCCATTCCTCCCCCTTTAGTGGTCATCCCTCTCCATACCTAGGCTCTAAATCTGGAATTGCTTTCCCTGAAACTTTTATTCCTCGTGTAAGAGGTTCCTCAAAGTCAATCTGAATGTTGACTCAGCTGACATGCCCTTTCTTGGTTCATTATTACATTGTGTTCCTTAAAGATCTTACAATGCACTTTGGGCACATTTAAACTGGGTTCAAAGTGCTGTATGACTGCAATCGCATTGATTAGGCTCCATCTGGGAAATACTGAACTTTCGGTGAAGTCCTTCATCTATTTATACAACGGGGACAAAGGTATGTCGTTTTAGAGCAACTACTGATGAGTAACATAGGAATCACGGTCAGGCTACCATCTTGTTTCACAGTTGCATTTTTGTTAAAAGGAATTGAATATTGAATTAACCATTCTAGAAGGATATCTAATTCAGATCCATCTTCCTTCTGAACTAATTAGAACGCTGATAAATCACCAAACTATTGAAAGCTTTTATAGTTCCACAGCTCTTTAGTTTGATTGGATTTTAGGCAACCTCAGTAGAATGGATATTGTTAATGTTTTCAAGCACAAATCAAGAGTGAAGCTGGCCTCCGGTTAATTAAAACCGGTCCCATTTACTTTGACTGATGCTGGGGTTTAAATGAGCCTGAGTCAATGATTTCAAGCACCAGGAACTAAGCTTTAAATCTGCCTATTTCCCAACCAACTGCTTGACAAGGAACTATCCGAAAACCTCAGCTTCAGTCACCCAATTGATAGACTCGCAGGTGTCAGGAGCCTTACTTGTTGTGGGCTATTCTTCGTTATAGAATTAATAGCAATTTCAGTGCACGCACCTCAACGCAGACCCCCAAGCCAATGTTCCACTGCAGTACTGAGGAGCTGCAGCTCTGTTGGTGTCAGCATCTTTGAGGTCTACACTAAATCAAAGTTTTGTTTCAAAGAAGGGAGCTGGAGATCTCCACACCATCCAAGCCCATATTTAGCCCACAGACCTCATTCCTTACAATAAAATCTGATGCTTTGATCACTGTATGTGGGAGCCCATTGTGCACAATTTAATTGTGCTTCCTCCAGTACAGCAGTGACAGCATCACTTCATCGGATACATCCTGAGAAGGGTCTATTGGAATGCAAGCCCTTCCTATTTTCTGAAGAGTCCAGAGGGATCCTGCTCCATACAGAGAAACGCATGCTTCTGTTGACTGGAAATGTCCATCTACACCATCTGAGATACCTTGGGCAGATTCAATGCCACCAATCCTTCTTTCTGGTGCTAGTGTCTGACTTATATATACCATGTAGGGAAGGAGCCCGCATTGAGAAACAGTGTGCATTCATTATATCAGAAGAAAAAAACAGAAATTGCTGGAAAAGCTCAGCAGCTCTGGCAGCATCTGTGGAGAGAAATCAGTTAATATTTCAGGTGGAGTGTCCCTTCCTCAGAGCCGACAGCAGTTTTTGTTTTCGTTTCAAATTTACAGCACCTGCAGTTCTTTTGGTCTTTATTGGCATTTATTATATAGTACTTATTAGCGAATGACATTCCGTCTGTGACAGGTTTCGGGTTCAGGTACAGCTGAGATACAGGTTCGTCTCTTCTCATCCCCGGTTGGAGGGGTTCATGTGCAGAGGTTAAACAGGGTGGGACCCCACTCACTGAGAGCTGTGCAAGCAAAGTCCTCGCATATATTTAAGGCTGAGGCAGATGGTTTTTTTGAACATTCAGGGAATCAACAGTTACAAGGAAAGGGCAGGAAAATGGATGTGATCAGGCATGATCCTATTGAATGATGGAACACGCCTGGGAGGCTGTTCCTGTTCCTATTCCTTATGGTCAATGGAGACATCAGGTGCAACTTAATTCACATTACCACAGGCTACTCACACTAATCTCTCAGACAAGAACTGAGTGAGACTGTGTGGACATTGTAAAGATACTGCTCGCAGGACGAGTGCCTCAGAGGAATTCCCTCCCTTAGGGCATTGCCTATAGCACATGGACTGCAGCAGTTTAAGGAGGCAGCTCACCATCACCTACTCAAGGAGCAAACAGGGACGGGGAATAAAGGCTGTGCCCAGCCAGTGATGCTCACACCCCATAAAAAACCCTTGTGATGACAATTAACGCCTTTCACATAACAACTTTATACAACAGATCCAACATTCATTCTCTTTATCTCTCTGCATTACTGCCGGACCTGCTGAGTATGCCCAGCACTCTCATTTTTAATTTCAGATTTTCAGTATCGGTGCGTGTTATTTCAACACTTGGGTGATTTTGCAGTGTTCCTCTCTCCAAGGCCAATATGTCGTTTAAAAATAACAAGGATATTTAAAAAACGAGACTGCAGTCTTTTCCTACAACTACCTATTAATAAGTGGCAATTGCAACATCTGATGGGATGGCTTTGATATCCAATCAAACGACTGAGGGAACAAACATAACTCACTATTCAGATAGTATCAGAGATAATGGGAACTGCAGATGCTGGAGAATCCAAGATAACAAAGTGTGGAGCTGGATGAACACAGCAGGCCAAGCAGCATCTCAGGAGCACAAAAGCTGACGTTTCGGACCAAGGCCCTTCATCAGATGAATGAAGGGTCTAGGCCCGAAACGTCAGCTTTTGTGCTCCTGAGATGCTGCTTGGCCTGCTGTGTTCATCCAGCTCCACACTTTGTTATCTATGACAGATACAATTCACATCTTTGCCAGATCATCAACAGGTAAGTAAACATTGGACCCCGGCAGACAATACCAAGCTCAAGCCATTCAAAGGCTGTTGTGGATTTTAACTGAAGACCTGAGTAGAAATCTGTGTGACAACAATTAAAATGCACAGTCTGGGGTTGTCACTGCTGTTCAGAGATGATGCAGGCAGATCCAGCTACCTGGAAAAATGAGAGGAAACAGAGAGTCATAAAGCTGTACAGCACAGAAACAGACTCGTCCGTCCAACCTGTCCATGGTGACCAGATTTCCCAAATTTATCCAGTCCCATTTGCCAGAATTTGGCCTATATCCCTCTCCATGTACCCATCCAGATGCCTTTTAAATGGTGTAACTGTACCAGCCCCCACCACTTCCTCTGGCAGCTCATTCCATACATGCACCACCCTCTGTGAGAAAAAGTTACTCCTTAGGCCCCTTTTAAATCTTTCCCCTCTCACCTTAAACCTATGCCCCTTGGGTTTTGGGCTCCCCTACCCTAGGGAAAAGACCTTGACTATTCACACTATCCACACCCCTCATGATTTTATAAACCTCTATAAGGTCACCCCTCAGCCTCTGACGCTCCAGGGAAAATAGCCTCAGCCTATTCCGCCTCTCCCTATAGCTCAAGCCCTTCAAACCTGGCAACATCCCTTTAAATTGTTTCTGAGCCCTTTCAAATTTTACCAAATCTTTCCGATAGCAGGGTGACCAGAACTGAACACAATATTCCAAAAGTGACTGCGACATGGCCTCCCAACTCCTATAATCAATGCACCGCCCAAATGGGAGGTGGAGGTAGAAATGTACAAAAAGAGAATTTGCAAAACATTTGAAAAAAGTGTAGAACTGCCAGCGAAGGGCAGGGCGAAGTGGGATTAATTGGATCCTTTCAGAGGCCCTACACAGGAGCAATGGGCTGACTGGCCCGTCCTGTGCTGTATCATTGTGTATGAACAGTGCACAGACCACAGTTTGAACAATGCAGCAAACAGAAAGTCAGCAAGTCCCATTCATCCCCATCAGTATGCTGCACACATTTTGAATAGCAAACTCTGCCCAAGTTTAAACAAATCATTTCAGTAAGCCTGACTTCAATCTGTCAATGTTGTTAAAACTGTTGTCCCAGATTAACATTCACACTTGTGGTACAATGTCAACTAATTGGATAAGACAATGTGACTGGAGTTAATTAGATGCTCACCAGTAATTGAGTCCTTTGGTATTTTTAGCCTTTAGTTTAAAATATTCACTGAAACATCGAATTTAAATTTGTATTTCGTAAAGTGACATTAACTTTTAGGGTGTTGGAGAATTCAGATCTCCGAATAAGTCACATGTGTACAGTTCCCTAACTTCACAGAGACGGGGCTGCCCTGGGAGACTCTACATCAGGGGACACTGCTGGGGTAGGAAGGTGGAGTGCATCAGTGCTGGGCATTGAGGGCAGTAACCTGGGGCATGGGGGGGACAAGGACAAAGAATTCCATATACGGAAGGGGCGGGTGTGAGGGAGAATGTGTAGTGCATGAGATCACATGGGATACTATGGCAGGGCGGTTGGGGTAGAGAGGTTATTGGTGGCTATCATGACTGTGGCCTTTACAAGGGAGTGTGCATCACGATGGTGCGCAGAACTAAAGCAGTAGGGGGGTGCTTGGAGGTTAGGGATCAGTGCTGGAGTCATATTCAGGTAGTGGCTGAGAGCATGTCGGGGAGGCGGTGGTGGGGGGGGTGGGGGGTTGGCTCAGTGGCGATGGGCAGTCCAGGGAGGGCCAGGTGGAAAGGTAGATGGGGACCCGGTGTAGTGGGATTGAGGGACTCATGGCAGTCTAGCTTTGCACATCATAACCTTCCACGACCTCTCGATTTCTAAATGCAAACTGCAAACGGCAGTGATCACACCCAGAGTGAGCAATATCAACGTGTTTTCTTTCTGACTCAATACAAGAGTTTCACTTCCGAGCAATGTTGGGTGGGCAGGTGGGGGTGGGCTCATATTGACCTTGAAGGAGCATTTGCGTAAATCCTGCACCTACAGGAGTGAATTACATCATGGTGCATTTGAAATGCCTGCAGTGTCTCAATGAAGGGGCCACACTGCTGCTCACAAGCATCTTGACCATGTCATTGGTCCCTGCACATTGAAGAATGAGCCAGATGGTTTCCCTGACAATCAGCACAGAGGAAGGTGGAGGCCAGCCATTCGCATGTCCAGGGCATCTCTGCAGGAGTTCCTCAGGGTAGTGTCCTCGGCCCAACCATCTCCATCACCTTCCCTCCATCATAATGTCAGAAGTGGGGCTGCTCACTGATGTCTGCACAATGTTCAGCACCATTTGTGATTCCTCAGATACTGAAGCAGTCCGTGTCCAAATGCAACAAGATCCGGAGAATATCCAGGATTGGGCTGACAAGTGGTAAGTGATATTCGCACCACACAAATGCCAGGCTATGACCAGGACCAATAAGAGACAATACAACCACAGTCCCTTGATGTTCAATGGTGTTACTATCACTGCATCCCCCACTATCAACATCCTGGGGGTTACCATTGACCAGAAACTCGACTGGACGTGCCATATAAACACAGTGGCTGCAAAAGTAGGTCAGAGGCTGGGAATCCTGCAGCAAGTAACTCACCTCCTGACTCCCCAAAGCCTGTCCATCATCTACAAAGTGCGAGTCAGGAGCATGACACTCCAGAAGTATGACACCATCCAGGACAAAGCAGCCACTTGATTGGCACCGCATCCACAAACATTCTCTCCCCCCACCACCAACACTCAGTAACAGCAGTGACTACCGTCTACAAGATGCTCTGCAGAAATTCACCAAAGATCCTCAGGCAGCACCTTCCAAACCCACGACCAGTTCCATCCAGAAGGACAAGGGTGACAGACACATAAGAACACCATCCCCTGCAAGTTCCCTTCTAAGCCAGTCACCATCCTGACTTGGAAACACATCTTTGTTCCTTCAGTGTCGCTGGGCCAAAATCCTGTAACTCTCTCCCTAACAGCAAAGTGGGTCTACCCACATCACGGACTGCAGCAATTCAAGAAGGCGATGCATAGTCACCATTTCAAGGGGCAACTAGGGATGGGCAATAAATGCTGACCCAACCAGTGAGGCCCATATCACATGAGCGAATAAACAAAATTGCAGTGATTTCATGGTCATGGTTAGGCTCTTAATTCCAGATCCAAATTCCACCAAATGCCATGGCTGGATTCAAATGTGGGTTCCCAGTAAATGACATAGATTAATTGTCAGGTGATAATACATCAAGGCCATCATCTCCACCTTTGGGTTTGATGGTTTGCAGCTCCTGTTGAGCATCTCAACATTCTGTACCCGTAGGAGAGGGGGATGGTGAACCATCAAGGTTAAAATGTGACATGAGCACTTTCACAGGTATGAAATAAGCTTGCTATCAAAACCCTGGTCTGGCTTAAATGGACCTTGAATAAGCATCAAACTCCAATCCTCGAGTCCTCTGGCTCGTTGCACATCGGATGGTGCTAAACATGTATATCTGAGACATGCTTGATGTGGAGGTGCAAGTGTTATACATAGGGTGGACAAGGTCAGAAATCACACCACACCAGGTTATACTCCAACAGGTTTATTTGCAAACACAAGCTTTCACAGCCTCGCCCCTTCTTCAGGTGTTACTGAGAGGGGTAGTATCAGACACAGAATTTATAAGTAAAAAATCAAAGGGTCACACCACTGGTGAGGATATATTAAACAAACCGAAGAAGCTGTTAATTCTTTAATGAATTAGAATGTTTTAATTGAGTAATATGTATGTGCAAATCCCTGAATTTCTTTCAAGTCACTGTCCTGAGAGAACTAAAGGTTTTATCAGTGTAAGGAAGAGGTGACATTTTAGCTCAGACAATGTATGTTAGGTGTGAGGCCTTGTTTAGAATCTGTTTGTCTTTTGGTTTGGATTTTTTTCTAAAGTAAGAATTTATAAAATGCCACATTGACTGACTGTCTATAAATAGTGTGCTTTTTGAACAAAATGGAATGTATCTGCAAATACAAATTCAACCCATAGATTCGCGCACGCGCGTGTGTGTGAGTGCGCTTGAGTGAGTGCGTGTGAGTGTGTGTGAGAGACAGTGTATACTGTAGTGGAGTCCCTGTAGTACAACATGAACCCAGGATCCCTGTTGAGGCTGTCCTCATGGGTACCAAACTTATCTATCAGCCTCTGCTCAGTGCCTCTGCGTTGCAGTGTATCCTGAGTCTGCCCTGAGGATGTTTGCCCGAAGATCTGAGGCCAAATGTCCTTGACCACTGTAGTGACCCCCGCTAGGAGTGAACATCCTTATTTGGTTATTGTCACAGAGTGTCCATTCATCTGTTGTAGCGTTTGATTGGTCCCACCAATATGCCATGCCTCAAGGTATGAGAACAGAGGCTGAGCTTAGCTTATAGGAACTGTGGCTCAGAGCCTGAAAGGTTTTCAGTGGCAGATCTCAATATTATTAATGAACAGCCCTAAATTATTTAGGAAAAGCAGTGTCACTAAGTGGTAGGATGTTAATAATTTACACAGCTTCCACTTTTACATTTTAAGATGAATCAATTATCCATTATCTAATTTAAGAACTAAATCTGGGAGTGGATTCTTGGCAATTTATTGAAATGTCAGGATCTGAGAGGGGTCCTTTGAAAAAAAACCACCATGTTTTGATGACTGTGCTGCACATTCCAGGCTGACCATTAATGCATTAGGCATCAAGCAGCAACAGTTTCTGTCTCCTGATGCCTAACTTCATGCATAAGGTATGAAACACAGAAGAACAACTCTGGTGTTTTAACAGTCATTACAGCTGGTTATAGGCACTTCCTAGTGGAATCCGGAAGACTTAACCACGTTACTTTTAACTTATCAATTAAATAGATTCTCCAGTTTTAGAAAAGAAGGACAAGTCTTTCACACATGTAATAAAAAAAATCTAACAGATAATCTGCTGAATTCCTTTGTTAAAGGGGGGATAAAATATATCTGACTGTGGAAATACCTTGTATTTATATAGTGACTTACAAATTTTATGACATCACACAAATTTTCACAGTCAAGCACACACCTTTGAAATGTAGCCACTCTTATAATGCTTAGGCACACAGCACCCAACTTGCATGGCAAGATCCCACAAACAGAAGCGTAATAATAGCTGTGTGATAAGGACAAAAATGAGGCAGGACTAAATCTTCCTGTTGTGAAAACTTCAGGATTTGGAAATTGTGGATTTCAATTTGTCTATTTACCATGCACAATACTGAAGAATAAATCCAGCACAGCAATAAAGGGAAACATCTTTGCTCAAAGATTGAATCAAATAGGTTTTTAACAGCAAGTGTCAATGGCCACCTTTCCAAAACTCCAGATTTTTATTCAATTCACATTTCACCATCTGCTGAAGTGGGATTTGCAACCATATTCCCAGAGTATTTGTGGGGGAAGCACTGGATTCTTATCTCAAAGACATTACCATTCCACCACCTCCTCATTGACCAGCTTCCAAAGTGTTTAGGCTAACTGTAGCATTTTCATTGAATCATACAATCCCTACAGTGCAGAAAAGGCCATTCAGCCCATTGAGTCCACATCAATCCTCCGAAGAGCATCCGATTCAGACCAAGACCCCATCCTATCTGCACATTTCCCATGGCTAATCCACCTAGCCTGCACATCCCTGTACCCTACAGGGCAATTTAGCATGGTCAATCCACCCAGCTTGCACAGCTTCGGACTGTGGGATGAAACCGGAGCACCCAGATGACCCCCATGCAAACATGGGGAGAACTTGCAAACTCCACACAGCCAGTTGCAGGAGGCTGGAATCAAACCCAGGTCCCTAGTGCTGTGAGGCAGCAGTGCTAACCACAGAGCCATCGCGCCACCATTTTCAAAGCTGTAACCGAGCTAATTCCAGGTGAAAATTGACAATACTTTAATGGTGCAGGGAAGCGCTTATAGTTAAAATGAACCCCTGAAAGATAAAGAATTTGGATTGATTTGCTGTCTTTCACACCCAATGTATAACAATAGGTTGCGAGTTTTCTGCTGTTGAATGGTCAAACAGTTTTGTCAACCACAAGGTCCCACAAACAACCAATGATCAATGATATGGAACACATAGCATTGAAACAGTCCATTCAGCTCGACCGGCCCCTGCTGGTACTCATGCTCCTCCCACTCTGTTTCATCTCAGCCTATCATTGCAGCCTTCTGTTCCTGTCTCCCCACAATGTTTATCTTGTTCCCATTAAATCACTCTTTATTTCTCAATGTCATATTAAAGGGGCAGCAGGCTCAAGGGGCCAAATGACCTACTTGTGCTCCAGTTCTTATCTTCTCACTTACTCCACACTACTGAACAAAATGATGAAAAATTGTATCAGACTTGAAACATTAACTTTGTTTCTATCTCTCTCCACAGATGCTGCCAGACCTGTTGCGTTTCTCCAGCACTTTCTGCAGTTTTCTTTGACATTCTTACCAGTAAAGATGTTTCTCCTGAATTTCCTCTTCAATTTATCAATATCTCTCCAGAATCAATGCCCACTAGTTTTTTAACCCTCTTCTCTAAGTCCACAGGTTTGAAAATGTCCAGAACTTTCGAGACCTCGATCAGATTACTCGTCAGGCTTCTCTTTCCTGGCTTTAGTTTTCAACACATTTAACGTATTTTTGGTAAAAGATGCAGGATCTGAAGAAGTTTCAGTCGAATACTTCAAACTTCACTTATCATTCTTGTATAAATTCCCTGCAGAACTTCACAAACTATTAAGAATGCCATGTATCTAATATTGCAATGTTCTTCTAACCAAAGCATTTTCTTTCCCACAGGAGGAAATTCTTTTGGACTCCAAATTTTTGCAAACCATGAAATTGGCTAGAAACTCTTCCTTCATCTCAAAGCATCTAATGTGCAGCAGCAGCGACAACAAGCAATGTCTCAATGGCTTGTTCCGTGAAAGTCCCTTCTGATTCTATAAAGCTTCTTGTGAAATCCAGCTGCAAGAATGTCATCGACTTCAGTTTAATCTCAACATAATTATGGCTTCAGGCTGCTTTGTGTCCTCTTGCAGCTGCTGATAATGCAGGAGATGGCAGAATTCGGTGGCGTTTTTGTCGCATTTGGTGGCAACGTTTAGAAAATATTGGCAGTCGGTTTCAATTTCTTGTCTGATTCTGTAGAAATTGAGAAGGTGCTTCCCCTTGTTTGGAAGTCCAAACCCATAAATATAAGATCACCATAAATATCCAAGCAGGGAAATACAGAGAAACACCTCCTCCCAGAGAATGGTGAGAACGTGGAACACCCTCCAATGCAGGGCAGCTAAGGTGAGCAGGAAAGTCATTGAAGAGGAAGCTTCATGAACACATGAGGGAGAAATGAATAAAGGGGTGTGTTGTTTGGTACAAGATGGAGTTTATGATGGGAGCTATCTGATCACTTAAAAACCGAAAGAACTGCGGGTGCTGTAAATCATAAACAAAACAGAAATTGCTGGAAAAGCTCAGCAGATCTGGCAGCATCTGAGGACAGAAATCAGAATTAATGTTTCATTTCTGAGGAAGGGTTGCTCGACACAAAATGTTCACTTTGATTTCCCTCCATAGATGCTGCTAGACCTGCTGAGCTTTCCCAGAAACCTCTATTTCATTATGTGGTCATTTGTTTTGGGACAAGGGGACAAAATGTCAACGAAGAGAATGAAATTATGTAAAAACTCATTCATCAGACAGTCATCTTTCCGACCATACCTTTGACCAGAGAGATTATTCAGTCAGGCAGATGATACACATATAACAACAGGCTCAAGATCAGCTTCTTCCTTGCTGTTATCAGACGTCTGGATGGACTTCTCACATTTTAAATTTAATGTTGCCCTCACTCTTTGTGCACCTTCTCTGCAGCTGTAACATTGTAGTCCTTGCTTTGTTCTATCACCCTAACGCACTTTGTCTGATATGATCTGCCTGTACTGCAGGCAAAACAAACTTTTCACAGTACCTCGGTACATGTGACAATAAGAAATCAAATCAAAAACATTTGAGTGCTTTAAACTTGCCGAGTCCCGCTGGCCCTGCAATGAGATAGCCATGTCTTTCTCTCTCAACCCAGAAATGGGTCCCAGTTGTATCGCATGCTGCTTTGCGGCTGGCCCAGAGTTAAATTTGACAGAATGCACATTTCTTGGCCTGGAGGATCTCAGCAATGCAGTGATGCAAATCAATCCAATACTCACTGAGCCAGACAGAGCTCCCAATCCTGCCCTTAAGATTCAGACCCTGGATGATTTCATTAATGACAAAAGCATTCACTTGGGATGCCAACCCTTCAGAGTTGGCCTGGAACTGCCAGGAACAAAACATTAATCTACAGGATGGTACTGCATGTCAAAGCCTGGCTGCAGAATCAAATGGCTCATAAAGCGATAGCAGTTTAAAGTACTAAAGGCAGTTACTTGGCCCATTTTGTTTATGCTGGTTCTTAGATAGAGCACTCATGTTCTGTCTCAGATCCTCACTTTCTGCCTGTTACTCTGCAGGTTTCTCATCCACTGGTTCCTTTCAGATCTCTTTTCAAATTATTGATGGATTCAGCTGTGAGCCATAGAGATATAGTTTACACCACACCTTGAAGCCATTCTGCCCACCATATCTGAATAAAACAGGCGCTCATTCGAATCCCACTTCCCAGCCCCTGGTCTACAGGTTCCGGTGTTTCAGGCAGATCCTCTTTTCAATGAGTTCAGGGTTTCCATGTCCACCACCAAACCCGGCCGTAAATTCTGGACACCCACCACCTTCTGGGTGGAAAATACTTTTCCCCACATTCCCTCGAATCCTTTTTCCATTCACCTTAAGCCCTGCTACCAATTCAGATCAAGGTCTATTCAGATCTCAAGAACTCTGAATATTTCACCATCTTTCCCGCAAAGACTTGTGACCCTTTACCAATGATTATAAATCTATGATCTCTGGTTATTTTCTTCTGTCTTCTTTTAAAAATGACTTTGAAATATTTTTGTTTGAGTTAAAATAATATTGGAGTTGGGTACATTCTTGTTTTGCTGACAGTCAAGACTCATCCAACCAGGCGATGAAAGGCCATTGGCTTTCCAATTGGCTGGAATGCGGGGACACAGCAAGAGCCAGATAAATGGTAAGAGGGTGTGGGTGTGGGGAGGGGGCGGACAGAGTCCTGAGGAAGGGTCACCCGACCTGAAACGTTAACTCTGATTTTTCTCTTCACAGTTGTTGCCAGACCTGCTGAGCTTTTCCAGCAGCTTCTGTTTCTGTTCCTGATTTACAGCATCTGCAGTTCTATAGTGTAGGAGGTGAGCAGGAGAAGCAGGTGGATGGGTAGAAGATGAGAGGAGGTAGGAAGTGGATGGGGTAGGAGGCGAGTGGAGGCAAGAGGTGGATGGGGTAGGAGGTGAGGGGGAAGAGGTAGATGGCATCTGCAACAGACCTGCTACCATTTGTGTGTAGCTTGCAATTATGCATCTCTTCCCCCTCCAATTTCACCATCCAATTTCACTCTTCCAGCTCCCCCAATATTTCTCACTGATCTGTGCTGACCCCCTGATGCCCAATGCATTGCATTTAAAATTCTTCGCTGGTCCTCCAACCTTCACTCCCTAGCTTGAAGCAAAAAGACAATTTGCTGCAAAAACTCAGCAGGGCTGGCAGCGACTGTGGAGACAGAAAGCAGACTTAACCATCAAGTCCTTCTTCAGAACATTCAACCTTGCGTTTACCTCGGCAACATCTTTGCTTTTAATTTTTTATAGAGTGAAGCTTTTGCTCATCGACCTTTCCTGAATTGGTTAGCGCGGTGGCTTAGTGGTTAGAGCTACTGCCTCACTGATGGTGTCTGACATTGAGATAAAACACAGCCCTGAGATCATCACATCACTGCCCAGGTGATGCTCAGGGACATTACTTCATTCTGTATGTTCGGTGTGATGACATTTGATCACTCTGTCTTTTTTTGTTGGCGCTACAATTTCCTGAGGTGATGCACAAAACACCAGACACGGTTCACCAGTTTCACATCTGTTCCTCCTTCAGTGACCTAATGACAGACTCCCTGTGCAGTCTGAGCTTGGACTGAATTATCTGCCTGCGCATCTGTGTTTTTCCATGACTTATTTGTCATGATACCCTGAAGACTGTCCTCAAACCTGCCAGTTTGCATGATCGCCTGTGGAAAACAACAACTCACATTTATGTAGCGCCGCTAAAGTAGAAAAACAACCCCAGGTGCTTCACAGGAATGTCATCCAGCAAACGTTGATGTGGAGTCACAGGAGCTGATGTGAGGGCTTCTGTGCATTGGTTTGGTCAAAGTGGTAGGTTTTAAGGACCGTCTTAAAGGATCAGAAAGAGGTGAAGACATTTAGGGAGGGAGTTTGAGAGCTTCGGGCTGGGGCATGTGAAGATACGGCTGACATCAGTGCAACAATTGAAGGTCAGTGACTGGAAAGTGTTGAATGTCAAGGTCTGGGAGGGCTAGAGGCCTGGAGAAGTTGTTTATTAAAAGGAGCAGCAAGGCACTGGAAGGATTTGAAAGCAAGGGTTGGAGTGAGCATTGGATTTCACCCTGCGGATTTTACAGACGATCTCTGTGACTTGTCAAGAGCGGCACGTTAATTCCGTTTGTGTGGAGGTGTACTCATTACAGCAAACACCTGACAGAGGATTGTGTGAAGGAAATGAAGATTTAACTCATCATCGCTGTGACAGAAATAAATTGCCTTCTGAATAAAGAGCGAAATAATTAAAATGCATGCTTTGCGTTATTATTACCTGAGAATTCTATTTGTGTCAATGTTGAAATGAAAATGAGTTTCACTCCACCACGACTGTCTGACTCAGTAGGTTGAGTGTTTGAAGCCCCACTCTTGGATTTAAGTGCATGTTCTCATCTGATCTTTTAGTGACACTGAGACAGTGATGGCTAGTGGCAACATTTGAGAAGTGGGTTTCTCCAAGAGTTGGAGTTTGTGGAAGGCACATGGAGGGAAGATGACCAGGAAAGAAACCAGTCTGTGGGGACAAAAACAAGGACAGAATACACCTTTCAATTAACATCGTTCATGGCCTCAGGATGTCTCCAAGTGGTTTATAGTCAGTGGAGTCACGCACATAGGGTCCTTGTATAGCACCTCCCAATTCCTCCACCTCGCCCATCGAGAAGGACAAGGGCAGCAGATACATGGGAACACCACCCCCTGTAAGTTCCCCTCTAAGCCACTCACCATTCTGACTTGGAAATATATCACCGTTCCTTCACTGTCACTGGGTCAAAATCCTGGAATTCCCTCCCTAATGGCATTGTGGGTCAACCTACAGCACATGGACTGCAGCAGTTCAAGAAGGCAGCTCACCACCACCTTCTCAAGGGGCACTTAGGAATGGGCAATAAATGCTGGGCCCAGCCAGTGACACCCAGATCGCAAGAACAAATTTAGAAATAGTACTTTTTGAAGAGTTGTCACTGTAGTAAAACAGGAGACACAGCAATTAGCCTAGGCCCAAAACATCAGCTTTCCTGCTGCTACGATGCTGCTTGGCCTGCTGTGTTTGTCCAGCTCCACCCCTTGTTATCTCGGATTCTGCAGCATCTGCAGTTCCTACTGTTTCTCAGACACAGCAATTATTTTGCTCACAGCAAGCTTCCACAAACAACAATATCACTGTTATCAGATTTTTCACGACATAAACACAAAAAAGTTCTGATGAGTTTGGAGGAAGAATCATATCAGACTGAAAACATTAACTCTGTTTCTCTCTTCACAGACACTGCCAGACCTGCCTCCTGAAATGTCTGTGTTTGTTTCGGATTTCCAGCATCTGCAGTGTTTTGCTTCTGTTTGCTTTTTAATGATATTGCTTGAGGAATAAATATTGTCTGGGACACTGGCGACAACTGTCTTCAAAAGAGTACCATGGGGTCTCACTCTATCTGATAGGACACAGAAGATCTTGTTTTTATGTCTCATTCAAAAGACACCGTCTCAGACAGTGCAGCACCTCCTCAGAACTGTACTAGGAGTACTGGCCTGCTTTAATATTTGGAGGTATACTGGAACTTACAGCCTTCAGAGTGACCCACTGAGCCACAGATTTTATTAATATTTGTGGGACCTTGATGTGAACAAATGATCAGCCATCTTTACCTGCATAATAATAAAGAAGCCTAACAGGGCCAGATAGAGTAAATGCAGGATCGATGTTCTCAATGACCAGAGAGTCCAACACCAGGGTAACAGCCTAACGATATGAAGTAGGCCATTTATGACTGAGAGGAGGAGAAATGTCTTCACCCAGAGAATGGTGGAATTCTCTGTCACAGAGAGTGGCTGAGGCCAAAACATTGAATGTTTTCAAGAAGGACTTGGCTATAGTTCTTAGGGCTAAAGGGATTAGAGGGTGTGGGGAGAAAGTGGGAACAGGGGATGGAGATGGATAATCAGCTATGATTGTACTGAATGGCAGAGCAGGCTCAAAAGGTCGAATCTTCCACTCCTGTTCCTATTTTCTATGCTTATACTTTGGATGCACTGAGACTGTGAATGAAATTGGAAAAAGACAAATCTAATTGCAGCCTGTTTGAAATAATGCTGAGAATTCAGTGACTGATGTCCTTCAAACAGAATCCATTGTGTTTGTCATGCTTTTACAATCCAGGGCGAGAGATTATTGGCAGATTATCCTGGTTAACCCAGTATTCTGCTGCTTTGACATTCTTGCTGATGTTCCTTTCCATTTGTTGGACCTCAGGGACCATCAGGACCGAACTCAGTAAAGACCATGCATTGGCATCAGGAACTTTTCCAAAAACTAGCTCAAAAAAATCAGTCACAGATGCATGAGCTGACCTGTGCACGCACAAACAGTGAGTGACCAGATGTTTGTGGGGAGACAAGAACCAGGAGGGTCCCTGTTTTTGGATCAAAAGCACTGAATGATCTTTGCCTGTGCAGGCAAACAGGCCCGTTGGTTTAAAACCTCATCCGTGGTTCAGCACCACGGACAGCACTCTGTGCACTGCAGCTGCAGCCTGCGTTCAGTGGTTGAACTCTCAGCAGCCTGGGCTGAGATTTTAAACCCAGCAGTGAGACGGGAGATGGCGTTAGCAAGAACAGCAGGTTGATCAAGCATGCCCCAGACACAACTTGGCAACGCCTCCCAGTCCAGCACCAAGCCATTCCCAAGATAAGTTACAAAAGTTCCGGCAGGCAATCCAGGGATTACAGCGTAAACCCCTCCAGCACATCACATGCTTCTGTACCTCTGCCAGTCAGGCAGACCAGAGTGGGACACCAAGGGGTGGGAAGCCCAGAGCTGGCCTCTGGTGGAGGCATGGCGTGGGCTGGAAAGCCTGGAGCAGAGCGCTGGTGGAGGCATGGCGTGGGCTGAAAAGCCTGGAGCGGGGCGCTGGTGGAGGCATGGTATGGGCTAGAAAGTCTGGAGTGGGACGCTGGTGCAGGCATGGCATGGGACTGTGGTAGTGGGAAGGAAAGTTGGACTCTCTTAAGTTATCTTTTTTTCTCATTCAAAGTTAATGTGAATGGCGCCATATATGTACGGCTAAGGTACACACTTTTCACTGTATTTTTATACTGAATACACGTGACAATAAATGATTCAATTCAATATTGTTCAATTGTTCGTAAGAACTCGGAACAGGAGTAGACCACTTAGCCCCCCCAACCTGTCAATCATGGCTGATCTTATCTCGGTCTCAACTCCACTTTTCTGCCTGGTCTCCAAAACCCTTCAACCCATTAGTAATTCAAAATGTATCACCTCCTTCAGTTTACTCAACGTCCAGCTCTGCCGTACTCTAGGGCCAAGAATTCCACAGATTTATGGTCCTTTGAAGAAATAATTCCACCTCACCTCTGTTTTAATTCTGCTCCCCCCCACTTATAATAAAACTGTGACTTCACACCAAAGGGTCATCCAATATTGTTCTCTAATAACGTAACAATGAAAAAAAAGAGAGGCAGTCCACTTTGTCAGGAAGAATACAAAAGGACAGTATTAGTTAAATGGAGTGAGATTGTAGCATTCTTTGGTATTGAGGCACCTGGGTAACCTTTCACTTGAATCACAAAAAAGTTAGCAGGTAGGCACAACAAACGATGAGGACAACAAACAGAATGTTGGCCTTTATTGCAACGTGGGGATGGGCTTCACTCACCGGATGTGGGCATCATTTGCTGGGCCAGTATTTACTACCTATTTGCAGCTGGCCTCGAGAATATTAAAATAGGAAAGCCTTAAAAAAAGCCTTTTAAAGTAGGAACATTTTCAAAATGATGTGCAAATGAAGTACTAGCAACAAACTCATTCACACAGTGAGTATCTAGGGTCTGGAATGCACTGCCTGGAAAGGTGGTGGAGGTATGTTCGAGGGGGGCATTCAAGAAGACCATTAGATGGCTATTTCACTAGAAATGGCCCGCAGGGATATTGGCAATAGGCCAGGAGATTGGCAGTAAGGGATAGAACCAGTGCAGGCATGATGGGCCAAATGGCCTCCTCCTACACTGCAACAATCCTATGATTCTGTGATTTATTACAACAGTGCTAGAGATTGGAGAGACATCACTCAGAAATATGGTGTACAGTTTGGTCACATCCGATAAGGGAAGGGTATGTACAATGGAAACCATTCAGAGTAGATTCACTCAACCAATACCTGGGATTTGCCTAATGAGAAAAGGTTGAGTAGATTGGGCTGGATTTGAGTTTAGAAAAATGAGATCTTATTGAAACATATAAGATTTGGAAGGGGCTTTACTGGGTAGGTGGTTCTCTTCGGGGAGAATTCAGAACTAGGCGTACAGTTCCAGAATAAGGGGCCTCCCATTTAAGTTGGAGATGAGGAGGAATTTCCTCTCTGAGAGGATCATGTTATCTTTGGAGCTCTCTCGCCCAACAAGCAGTGTAGCTAGGACCCCTGAATATATCCAGAGCTGCTGTCGGTGGATTTTTGATTGACCAGGAGACTGATGGCATTAGGCAACTGGCAGGAAAGTGGCTTCAAGTCCACAATCGCAGCAATGATCATCTTGGTTGATGGAGCAAGCTGGAGTGGTTAAATGGTTCCCTTCTGTTGTCTCTGGTTTGTTGCCCGTGCCACGTGCTAGTGAGGTGAGGAATAGGGAGAGAGAGGAGTTGAACACGTGGCTACAGGGATGATGCAGGAGGGAGGGTTTTGGATTCTTGGATAATTGGGGCTGTTTCTGGGGTAGGTGGGTCCTCTACAAGCAAGATGGTCTTCACCTGAACCAGAGGGGTACCGATATCATGGGGGGGAATTTTGCCAAGGCTATTCAGGTTGGTTTAAACTAATTCAGCAGGGGGATGGGCACCAAAATTGTAGTTCGACAATAGAAAAGGTTGAGAATAGGGTGGTCCGAAATAAAGTTTCAGGGAAGCAAGATGACATCAGCAAGCAAGAAGTTGGTTTGAAGTATGTCTACTTCAATGCCAGGAGCGTCCGGAATAAGGTGGGTGAACTTGCAGCATGGGTTAGTACCTGGGACTTCGATGTTGTGGCCATTTCGAAGACATGGATAGAGCAGGGACAGGAATGGTTGTTGCAGGTTCTGGGATTTAGATGTTTCAGTAAGAATGGAGAAGATTGTAAAAGGGGCGGAGGCATGGCATTGTTGGTCAAGGACAGTATGACAGTTGCAGAAAGGATGTTTGGGGACTCGTCAACTGAGATAGCATGGGCTGAGGTTAGAAACAGGAAAGGAGAGGTCACCCTGTTGAGAGTTTTCTACAGGCCTCCGAATAGTTCCAGAGATGTAGAGGAAAGGATAGCAAAGATGATTCTCGATAGGAGTGAGAGAGACAGGGTAGTTGTCATGGGGGACTTCAACTTTCCAAATATTGACTGGGAGCACTATAGTTCGAGTACTATAGATGGGTCAGTTTTTGTCCAGTGTGTGCATGAGGGCTTCCTGACACAGTATGTAGATAGGCCGACAAGGGGCGAAGCCACATTAGATTTGGTACTGGGTAATGAGCCTGGCCAGGTGTTAGATTTGGAAGTTGGTGAGCACTTTGGTGATAGCAATCACAATTCTGTTATGTTTACTTTAGTGATGGAAAGAGTTAGGCGTATACCACTGGGCAAGAGTTATAGCTGGGGAAAAGGCAATTACAATGAGATTAGGCAAGATTTAGGGAGCATAGGATGGGGAAGGAAACTGCAGGGGATGGGCACATTAGAAGTGTGGAGCTTATTCAAGGAAAAGCTCCTGTGTGTCCTAGATAAGTATGTACCTGTCAGGCAGGGAGGAAACTGTAGAGCACGGGAGCCGTGGTTTACGAAAGAGGTGCAATCTCTGGTCAAGAGGAAGAAGAAGGCTTATGTTAGGATGAGAAGTGAAGGCTCAGTTAGGGCACTTGAGGGCTACGAGGTAGCCAGGAAAGACCTAAAGAAAGAGCTCAGAAGAGCCAGGAGGAGACATGAGAAGTTGTTGGTAGATAGGATCAGGGTAAACCCTAAGGCTTTCTATAGGTATTTAAGGAATAAAAGAATGACGAAAGTAAGATTAGGCCCAATTGAGCATAGTAGTGGTAAGTTGTGTGTGGAGTCAGAGGAGATAGGGGAAGCGCTAAATGAATATTTTTCAATAGTATTCACTCTAGAAAACGACAATGTTGTCAAGGAGAATACTGAGATACAGGCTACTAAACTAGGTGGGATTGAGGTTCACAAGGAAGAGGTATTAGAAATCCTTCAGAGGGTGAAGATAGATAAGTCCCCTGGGCCGGATGGGATTTATCCTAGGATCCTCTGGGAAGCCAGGGAGGAGATTGCCGAGCCTTTGGCATTGATCTTTAACTCGTCATTGTCTACAGGAATAGTGCCAGATGACTGGAGGATAGCAAATGTGGTTCCCCTGTTCAAGAAGGGGAGTAGAGACAACCCTGGTAATTATAGACCAGTGAGCCTTACCTCAGTTGTTGGTAAAGTGTTGGAAAAGGTTATAAGGGATAGGATTTATAATCATCTAGAAAAGAATAAATTGATTAGGGATAGTCAGCACGGTTTTGTGAAGGGAAGGTTGTGCCTCACAAACCTTATTGAGTTCTTTGAGAAGGTGACCAAACAGGTAGATGAGAGTAAACCGGTTGATGTGGTGTGTATGGATTTCAGCAAGGCGTTCGATAAGGTTTCCCACAATAGGCTATTGTACAAAATGCAGAGGAATGGAATTATGGGAGATATAGCAGTTTGGATCGGAAATTGGCTTGCTGAAAGAAGACAGAGGGTGGTAGTTGATGGGAAATGTTCATCCTGGAGACCAATTACTAGTGGTGTACCGCAAGAGTCGGGTGTTGGGTCCACTGCTGTTTGTCATTTTTATAAATGGCCTGGATGAGGGCGTAGAAGGATGGGTTAGTAAATTTGCAGACGACACTAAGGTCGGTGGAGTTGTGGATAGTGACGAAGGATGCTGTAGGTTGCAGAGAGACATAGATAAGCTGCAGAGCTGGGCTGGGAGGTGGCAAATGGAGTTTAATGCAGACAAGTGTGAGGTGATGCACTTTGGTAGGAGTAATCAGAAGGCAAAGTACAGGGCTAATGGTAAGATTCTTAGTAGTGTAGATGAGCAGAGAGATCTCGGTGTCCATGTACACAGATCCTTGAAAGTTGCCACCCTGGTTGACAGGCTGTTAAGAAGGCATACAGTGTTTTAGCTTTTATTAATAGAGGGATCGAGTTCCGGAACCAAGAGGTTATGGTGAAGCTGTACAAAACTCTGGTGCGGCCGCACTTGGAGTAAGGGAATGCTTTGCCTGCAACGGTAGTAGATTCGCCAACTTTAGGTACATTTAAGTCGTCATTGGATAAGCACATGGACGTACATGGAATAGTGTAGGTTAGATGGGCTTGAGATCGGTATGACAGGTCGGCACAACATTGAGGGCCGAAGGGCCTGTACTGTGCTGTAATGTTCTATGTTCTATGTTTCTATAGTCTATCTTTCTGTTGCAAATGACTGATCGATGGTGCATTGTTTAACACCTTCTGTCATTAATGTATATATGATACATCCAGGAGCCAGGTTAGAAAGATTCAGTCTCCAAACTTAAATTAGGACAGAGATAGTAGGAACTGCCGATTCTGGAGAATCTGAGATAACACGGTGTGAAGCTGGCTGAACACAGCAGACCAAGCAGCATCAGAGGAACAGAGATAATGGGAACTGCAGATGCTGGAGAATCCGAGATAACAAAGTGTAGAGCTGGATGAACACAACAGGCCAAGCAGCATCTTAGGAGCACAAAAGCTGATGTTTCGGGCCTAGACCCCTAAACGTCAGCTTTTGTGCTCCTAAGATGCTGCTTGGCCTGCTGTGTTCATCCAGCTCTACCCTTTGCTATCTAGCATCAGGGGAGCAGAAGGGTCTCAACCCAAAACTTTCCTGCTCCTCTGATGCTGCATGGCCTGCTGTGTTCATCCAGCTTCACACCGTGTTATTCCAAACTAAATTTACACTATTTTAGATATTATTCCCCTTGTCCCATAACTGCACAATTTAAATGAGTTTAGTTGGATTCAATGGAGAACATGCTTATTATGTATTGATATTTCAATCTGACAGCTGCTTCTTTCGCTGTACTTACATTCCAATTCCATTATCTAACTTTCCTGTCAATCTCTGATTACCAGTTGCTGTCAATACATTATTTCAAATGTCTCAGTGTTGGGAAATATTTCACAAGACTCCCCGAATCTTTGTGAAATTTTAAGTCAGAAACATCACAGGGGTTTGTCGACAGATTCTTCAGTGCTTTGTTTTGAAGGAGAGGAGGGAGTTCTCCCTCATGCCTTGACATTATCCATCCCCCAATCAACACTCAACTTCTCTGTTCACGATCACCTTGATGTTCACTGGAGTTTGCTGTATGCAGATGGACTACCATATTTCTTACATTGCAGCCAGGACTACACATCAACAGCATTTCATTGGCATTGTTATGACAAATTCCTAGGCAGGGTTCCCAACTTTGGAGTGGGATACTCCAACTTATTAAATTTCCAGTTGAGGAGGGAAGAAGTGACTCATTCTTTCCTTCAGTTGATTGCTAAAAGTTTAATTGAAAAACAATCCCTTCTCCTTGTCTTAGTAATAATGGGAACATTTTATTATCTTGCCTTCTCCTCGTCTTCTTTCTCCAAGACCAAAGGGACTTCGGTTTTGAAACTGACCCAATTGAACTAAGCTGTTTTGTTTTGATCGAAGAGTCAGTTTATTTGTTACTAACTACAAAAATAACAACATAACACACACATAAATTAGAAAGGTAAGAGGAGAGATTTAATAAAGAAATGAGGGGCAGGTTTTTTATGCAGAGGGTGGTTTGTGTGTGGAATGAGCTTCCTGAGGAAGTGTTGGATGTGGGCACAGTTACAATGTTTAAAAGACACTTAAGATAAGTACATGAACAGAAAAGGTTTGACAGGATATAGGCCAGGAGCAGGCAGGTGGGACTAGTTTAGTTTGGGTTATGTTCAGCATGGACTATTTGGACCGAAGGGTCTGTTTCCATGCTGTATAACTCTTTGACTCTATAAATAATTAGTGTGTTCAAAGAAATGATAAAAAGTTAAATGATATACAGATTAGCCTGTGAGTCATTCATGTCTGTGTTAAGCTAAAGATTTACAATAAAACCTTTATATACCTCTGCAAGTCCACTGCTGCTTAATTCAACATTTAGTTTTTGGTGTTTGAAATATCCATAATTCCTCCCCAGACAACCACTGGATTTATTCCTCCCGTTATCTTTTGGCTGTGTCAGTCCCCTTTTAAATAACACTGACATTGAAGATACCAAGTTGTGGAGCTGGATGAACACAGCAGGCCAAGCAGTATCTCAGGAGCAGGAAGGCTGACATTACAAGCCTAGACCCTTCTTCAGAAATCTCTGATGAAGGGTCTAGGCCCGAAACGTCAGCTTTTGTGCTCCTGAGATGCTGCTGGGCCTGCTGTGTTCATCCAGCTCCATACTTTATTATCTTGGATTCTCCAGCGTCTGCAGCTCCCATTATCTCTGATACAATATTGATATTAAAAGTTCCTTATGTCCATGGGTGCTCTAGAGTTATGGCCAATGGTCATGACAACTGAAAAGTACTTGAAGATAGTTGCAGGTCAGGAAGAGTGCCATGTCACAGAAGCCCACCTTTGCCAAACCTATCAATTTATCCTTTTATTTTTTTCTACCTTCTGTGTTTATTCATCTTCCCCACGAATTTATGGATCACATGGACTGCAGCAGCTAAGGAAGGCAACTCACCATCTTTTTGAAGGACAACAAGGGACAGGGAATAAATATTGGCCCAGCTAGTGATGCCCAAGTCCTGCAAGTGAATTATAAAAAAATCCTCCTCAACACAGGAGTGAAATCCACATTCTCGCTCCTCTCCAGGTAAACATTGCTCCTGAGTTTCTAATGGGATACACTGGTAGCTACCCATACTTTGGATTTTCCCACGTTTTTGCATCGACCCTAATGAATATTTTGCTCATTTTAAAGACCACTTTGTGGACACCTCCAATCTTCTCTTTCCTGGAGGAGAAGAGGCCAGTTTCACTCTGTGGCTCACTTTCTGTTGTCTGGGAACCCATCAAATATTTAAACAAAGCCTGAATAGATGTCAAACCAAACGAAAAGGTCGGGTGTTGAAATCTAATGATTCCTTTATGTAAGGGGAGACAAAGTACAGGAGAGATCAGTATAACTGGGCAGAAGACTGAATGCTGTTGTTGGATGCAATAATTCAGAAACCCTGGAGCTACAGTACTGCAATTCTGATCAAAGAAATCTGTGAAAGATCCAAGCTTCTCATGCATCCTGGAAACATAAGACAGCTTGGATCAGATAGTAACTGAATCAATAGTTGCTTATTAAACCTTGTGAATTTAGTGGACTGACTGAATTAAAGGGCAAAATAACGTGCAGGATGTCAAGAGGGAGGGCAATGATGAAATAAGGGAATATGTATAATAAAGTGCACTGTAGCTTTGTTCCTGGATTATTATACAAAGGAACTGGGCTAACATTCAAAAGAATTTGATTTCAATAAAAGCTATTTAAGAATATATGGCTGTTTTTATGAAAATGAATGGAAGTGACAAAAACAGCAGTTGGACTGTCCAAAAAATTCAAATGTCTCTGACAGAAAGAAGAGATTTATTTGCTTTTCATGACCTCAAAATATCTCGAAGTATATTTGTTGTCAAAACCAAATAAGTTCGCAGATATCCCTCGGGACAAAGCCTGCCCATCTTGCCCACTTTACTCCTAATGCCCAATTAAGTCATTGATAAAAAATACTCAGTTAGTGTTGTAATTATTTCAGGAAGGGCAATGCTATCTGGTCTAAGTTATCTGCATCCACACACAAATACAAAATAATCCCAAATGCTCCCTTGTTACAAATGCCTGAGCCAGGGGATGCAATCACTTACTGTTTCTTTCCTCAAAATCTTTCATACCTTTGCGGAAGTGGGTACAATTACAACATTTAAAAGGCATCTGGATGGGTATATGAAGAGGAAGGCTCAACAGTGATGCTACAAATGCTGGCAAATGAGACTAGATTAATTTAGAATCTCTGGTTGGCATGGGCTAGTTGGACTGAAGGATCTCTTTCCATGCTGGACATCTCCGTAACTCTTTGACTGAATCTGGTTCCGAGTGGGACACTAAATTCCTTATCTGTGAGTGGATTGGGAATCAGATCAGGATTCAGTGTGGCTAGATAAGATGACAAGAATTGGGAATGTACTTGTGTTCCTCTGGTGCAGTAAAGAGTGATTGGCTCAAGCATAAATCGAGGCATAATAGGCAATAATGCTTGTTTCTAAGCTTGAAGAAACTGTTTACAAAGGTCTATACATTTTGTTTTGTTGATTATACCTCTCCCAATGTCAGCCTGAATTTGCTACCAAGTTAAAACTTCAAGCTATGCAACAGTGATGATGTAATCAAAAGTAAACAGCTACACATTGAGCTATTTTCATAGGTGGCAAACCAGAAAATGGATACCACTGAGGTTTTAAGTTTTTGAATAGATGGTGAAATAAATAATTGGGATATACAGCTGTCATTAAGGTAGGAGCCAAAATGATAAACAAACCAATTAGAGTTGATCTGCCTGGTCTGACTTAAATCACTTTATTTCAATAGCCGATTGACTAATGCATCTCTATGCTAATCATGGTCCAACCAATCAGCGCCCTCTCTTTATGTTGTATAAATTACTGTTCCCTTTCTAAGCTTGGTTTCTTGCACCCCAGTCCTGATGAATGCAAAAAAGAGAGACTTGAATTTTGTCTTTTTTGGGAATATTTACATGTTAAAAAAACTTCACTTTTTTTATAACAGGGAAATTTGACATTCAACAAACATAAAATAAGTCTTCCAGCATCCAGGGAGGTGTTGCCTCCAAACGAACAAGGTGCAATTTTTTCAAGTTTTTTTTAGAACAGAGTAAGCACTTGGGGAGGCACTGGTCTAGTGGTATTATCACTGGACTATAAATCCGGAAGCCCAGGTAATGTTCTGAGGACATGGTTTAAAATCCTGCCACAGCAGATGGTGGGACTTGAATTCAATAAATATCTTCAATTAAGATTTGAATGATTACCATGAATTCATTGCTGATTGTTGGAAAAACCCATCTGGTTCACTAATGTCCTTTAGGGAAGGAAACTGCCATCTTTACCTGGTCTGGCCTGCATGTGACTCCAGACCCACAGCTACATGGTTGACTCTCAACTGCCATCTGGGCAATTAGGGACGGACAATAAATGCCGCCTGGCCAGTGACATCTTCATCCCATGAATAAATAAAAAAGAAAGTAGAAGTTCCAATCAGTTCAGTGCTTTCGATCTGCTTGCAGCGTGGAAGTGATGAGGGGAAAAGGTTGCTTTTTCAAGAATCAGTGGTAACAACTTTTGGATTTGTATGTTTAAAGTGCACAGATTCACTGTCATTTTCAGACGATTAATGGCATTGATTACTGACAATTTCACCATTTTTCCTACCAGGTGCCTTTTTTGGGACAAGCATTTTTACCTGGTCTGATGTGGGATCCCCTGATGCTGATACTGAAATGCGTGAACTGCTGGCTGACCTGGACAAGCACAAATCCACACTCCCATTGAGTCGCAAAGACAGTAACACTGTGTCGTTCACATTCCTCTATCCTCGTGAGCTGTTGGCAAATCCCGACCCATGTGCAGACAGTGCCATTCTGGGGGCATTCGCTGGGGCATTAATCAGCATTTCTGGCATTTGCAAGTGGTTCGTCACTAATGCAAACAGCTGCTCTGTGGATGAATGGAGTTGACAGTGAGAGGGTGCGAGTGGTTGACAGCAGAAAATCATTGTCAAAGGTATCATTACAGCAGTGGGAAAGGCTCCAGCATTGATTTAAGAACTCCAATTACATCTTTTATAAGGTCAGATCCCAGTTCATAAATTTTCATGTTCTTCTGCAGCACCTCAGACTCTCTTGCTCTGTTAAATGACTGTTTGAATTGAGGGTAAGAGTGACAAGGAAGGAAAATGAACTGTATGGAGAGCATTTTCGGCTGGTTAGAAGTCCTGTTTGGATCTATGGTCATGTCTGCAGACAGAGCTTATAAAGGATTTTGAAACACTTAAATGTTCTTTGCTTGGAGTCACTTTCTATCTCTTGTGTAATTGAATCATTTACATTGGTTTGACCAAATGAAGGAACATAGGAGATAGGTATAAGAGTAGCCCATTCAGCTCTTTGAATCTGTGCCACCATTCCATGAGATCATGGCTGACCTGTGGCCTAACTCCATGTTGATTAAACTGATGACAAAGTCAATTATCAGTACTTCAAGGAATCTCACCACCACCCCCCCCGCCCCCATCCCAACAAAAGGTGAGCCATGAAGAATGACACTATAATCTATACATTACAATAAAAATCGCTGTGTTTTCTGTGATTTGTTTTCCCAGGGCCATCCAGTTTAAGCACAACAGCTTCACACTGAGCTATACGCAACATGTGAGAACTAAGTTGGTACAACAGGATGGCTCAGTGGTTAGCACTGCTGCCTCACAGTGCCAGGGGCCTGGATTCAACTCTGCCCTCAGGCAACTGTGTGGGTCGCCCTCGGGTGCTCTGGTTTTCTCCCACAACCCAAAGATGTACAGGTTAGGTGGTTGGCCACGCTAAACTGCCCACGGTGTTGTGCAGGTTAGGTGGGTTAGCCAGAGCGAATGCGGGCATAGGGTAGCAGTTGGGGTGGGATGCTCTTCGGAGAGTCAATGCACACTTGATGGGTCGAATGGCCTGCTTCCATGCTGTAGGGATTCTATCCTATGGTTCTATGTTCAAAATCTACTATATTCTCACAAAAACGGCTTGTGAAATATTTGCAAGGAACATGTCACAGATATTTCAAATGGCTGTCATTGCTGATGTGCTGAAACCTTCACCTCTTGTGTTCGAAGCCCCAGTCAGACTTTACACCCCTCTAAGTTGCTTAATTTACGCTTGAATTGTTGAAAGTTTGGATATTCCCAGTGTGACTGGCAGGGCTTTTTTTTTTAGCTCAGTTGGTCGGACAGTTGGTGTATGATGCAGAGTGATGCCAACAGCACGGGTTCAGTTTCCATACAAGCTGAGGTAACTATGACTGGCTCTCCTTCACAGCCTCTCCCCTCACATGAGGCAGTTAGACCCTCAGGTTAAACTGTCACCAGCCATCTCTCTGCAAGAAGACAGCAGTTCTAAGGTGCAGCAGGGCCACACCTTGACTATATTTGAATCACTGGCAGATAAATGCAAAATTGTACCATCGTCAGTGACTTCAGGATTGAAGGGAATTAGCTACAGTAGGAATTCTCAGACTGAGATTCCAGCTTGGGATTTAGAGGGGAGAGCGAAGTCAGTTAGCTCAGGTCATATGATTTCTGGGAAATGCTGCCTTTAACTTTTCAAAATGACATTCTGATCTTCTAAAATAAACCAGTCACACCTTTGCAGAACTGAAAACTAAAATCGATCTTTCCTCCACTTTGGAACTTCAGTTTCCAAATAGCAAAAGTATATTATGCACCTTCAGACGGTTCACAATCCCAACTTTTAATTTTGCCTCACTTTTCTGAGTAAGACAAGGCTTACAGACATATGGGAATTCTGCCAATTACAAGTTCCCCTCGAAGCCACACACCACCTTGACTTGTATTGACCTTGCCATGCATTCTCAGTCGCTCAGTCAAAATCCTGGCATTCCCTCCTGAAATGGTATGGTCAGTGCACCTCCATTGAGGGACTGCAATGGTTCAAGAAGGCAGATCACCAGCACCTTGCCCAGGGGCAATTAGGAATGGCAATCTATGTTGGCATAGCCAGAGATGCTCACTCCTAATGAGTAAATGAAGTAATCATACTCAGCTGTCAATTCATTTTAAAAAGATCGTCTAAATGCATTTCCACTTTGCAACAAGGTGTAATGAATCAATGAATTGTGAGGAGCTTGTTCAGTATTTTCACTGTGAGAGATACTATACAGCATATCATGAGGCTAATTGCTTGGGATTCTCTCTGTAGAAAGCAGTCAACATGGAAAATAATGATAAATGGATATTTTCCAGTGATTGCTGTAAAAAGGCCAAGCTTTCATTGGATTGCACAAAATTGATTCAGGAAATCAAGTGTAAAGTACCACGCAGGTTGAAAGGAAATAAACGTTTGGAAATTGATTTTGTCACAAATGTCATTATTTAAATTTAAAATCAGTTGACTGTTTTGAGCATCAGAATTTCAAGGCTTTATTTCCCAACGTGGCGGGTGCTTCAATATATACTGCCAAGAATTTGTTTTTGGAATTCTACATAAGTTAGAACTCGAACCATGAGGGGCCTATTTAAAGAAGAGGTCTGTTTGGCAGAATCCAAATTAAAGGAGGAGATCATTTCGGATTTATTGAGAGCGGAGTTGATGTGAAATGATTTCTGCTGGTGAGATAGTCAGGATGACTGATCATTGTTTGATATAATGTGTTTAACAAACTGACACAAACTAAAGTAAAAGCATACACTGCAGAGGTAGAAGGACTATAGAGTGGCACAATGACACAGTGGTTAGCACAACAGCCTTACAGTACCAGAGACCTGGGTTCAATTCCACCTTTGGTTGACTGTCTGCAAAGAGTGTGTATGGTCTCCTGGTGTCAGTGTGGGCTTTCTCCCACAGTCCAAAGATGTTTAGGCTGGGTGGGTTGGCCATGCAAAATTGCTCATAGCGTGCAGGGATGTTTGGGTTAGATATGGGAATTGCAGGGATAGAGGAATGGGTCTGGGTGGGATCCTCTTCAGAGGAGTGGTGTGGACTTCTTGGGCCAAATGGCCTGTTCCCACACTGTGGGGTCTCTATGATAGGTTTACTTGAGAATGGGAAGCCAACCACGACCTGGAATTTCTCCAACAGCCACCTTTTCATTAAAAAAAACTTCTCCTGTGCTGTCAATTGCAACAATATACCCAAGAGACCCAATAACCACAGCCAACAAATCAAATTATCATTCATTTACAGAACACTCCAAGTCAGTACCACTTCCATCAGTCTTTGCTTATGTGCTGCTTTCACAATCCTTAAATTGTACTGGCCTGGTTAGTATTTAAGGGAACGTTCCTTCTCTGGTGATTGTCATTCCCCTGGTGAGTGCTATTGCCATGGTAACGGTTGATGCTGATCTGTAAGTACTGTTAAGGTTACAGTGGACTTCTGGCACTGATGGTCACTCACTAAGATAACAAAGTGTGGAGCTGAATGAACACAGCAGGCCAAGCAGCACCTTAGGAGAACAAAAGCTTTTGTGCTCCTGAGATGCTGCTTGGCCTGCTGTGTTCATCCTGGTCCACACTTTGTTATCTCAGATTCTCCAGCATCTGCAGTTCCCATTAGCTCTGGTCACTCACGAGTCTGCTGCAGTAAAGGAACTGCTCCTTTGTTTATACAAATATGCCTGTGATTACTACATTATACCTGGATGCTACGATTAAGGTAACCACAGTTCCACACAGATTCCAAGTTGCCACATGAGCTATTTTTGATAGTGTTGAATGTTTGTACTCTGACCTGTTCTCAATGCTCAGCTCTGACAAAGATTTTTCAGTTTTATCCAAGAGGAATTTGGCTTTCTGATCTTTCTCTGTGTTTTATCAAGGTAACATAGAAGTACCGAATTTTACTCCTTGTTAATTTTTCTCCTTGTTTTTTCTCCTTGTTAATTTCTCTGGCTTCATAGGTTCGTTTCTCAGTAGTTTGGGTACAGCGTCTGGATTTTCTCAATTTCTTTACAGTTCCTTTGGCGATTTTCACTGCCACGTCAGCCTTTCCATTTGACTGGGAATACTGCGGAGATGACGTGCTGTTTGAATTTCTTCATCATTTGGTCTGGAATGCTGCCCTGACTGAAGCGCACTTTCCAGCATCTTACAATCTCACTGACCTCAGACAGTCTGCCTTCAAATACTCAGAAGACTAGGCAACAGTCACAAACTCACCAGTCCTTGTGAGAGTGAAGAGATCTTCTCCTAGTTTTACTCATGGTCTGTTAGGAATGTCATTTATCATAAGGGGCTCTTACACCTCCTTGGCTTGATACTTGTTACAAATACTGCAATAGCTGATGTGGTCTTCAGTATCATTGCTCATATTTGGCCAGCAAAGTAGTCCTCCTCCCTCTCACACCCGTGGCTTAATTCCTGATGAGCGGCTTCAATGCTGTTCAGCATCTCTCTCTCTCACTTCCTTAGAAATAAAGAGTTTCTTTCTTTGTACAAGATGTCAGTAACTAAGGAGGGGGTGGGGGGGTGGTTGGTCACAATTTCAGGATTGCTCAGCAAAACAGCTGGGAGTGGGATGAGGAGAAACATCTTTATTCAGAGAGTTAGGAATGCACTGCCTGGGAGAGTGGTACAGGCGGATTCCACGGGTCATTTCAAAAGAGAGTTGGACATGCGTTTGAAATCAATGGATTTAAAGGGTTTGGAAATTGAGCTGGAGAATGGTAGCTCTTTCGGGAGCTGCTACAGACATGATGGGCTGAAAAGCCTCCTTCTTTACTGTAAAATTTGGTACTTCTATGTTACCTTGGGTAGTCACTTCATCACTGTTTACCTACTACTCTCTCACAGCAACAAGGGCATCCTTACTGCTTGCAGCTAATCCTTGCATCACTATTTCCTGCACCAGTCGGGAAGCAAGGATTACTTTGAAAGGGCAGGAAAGTGGACAGGAGGAACTTCAGATCAGCAGTGATCCTACTGAGTGGTTGAGCAGGCTCATGGGGCCAAACAGCCTAGTCCTGCCCCTATTTCTTATGGTCTCATGCTAAACCTGAGATATGCCTTCGTGTACTTTAAGAACAAAGAACAAAGAAATTTGCAGCACAGGAACAGGCCCTTCCAAGCCTGTGCAAATCCAGATCCTCTGTCTAAACCTGTCGCCTATTTTCCACGGATCTGTATCCCTCTGCTCCCTGCCCATTCATGTATCTGTCTAGATACATCTTAAAAGACACTAACGTGTCCGCCTCCACCACCTCCTCTGGCAACGCGTTCCAGGCACCTACCACCCTCTGCGTAAAGAACTTTCCATGCATATCTCCCTTAAACTTTCCTCCTCTCACCTTGAAATTATGACCTCTAGTAATTGAGTCCCCCACTCTGGGAAAAATCTTCTTGCTATCCACTCTGTCTATACCCCTCATGATTTTGTAGACCTCAATCAGGTCCCCCCTCAACCTCTGTCTTTCTAGTGAAAATAATCCTAATCTACTCAACCTCTCTTCATAGCTAGCACCCTCTATACCAGGTAACATCCTGGGGAACCTCCTCTGCACCCTCTCCAAAGCATCCACATCCTTTTGGTAATGTGGCGACCAGAGTAATTTACTCAATTTCAGCAAGATAACTGATCTTTCAGACTCAGTGTCCCTTCTGGGTTGATGGCTTCCAAAGCAGATTAGTTGTAACAGCTGGAAGAGTTCACACTCTGACCTGGTAACGTGACCTTCCCTCAATAGGGAGCATTGCTCTTGGCAGCTTAACGTAGTCCGTTTCCTGTCCCTGTATGTCATCTCCAGATGATATCTCTGCAAATAACGGAACATTCATGCAGCTGCTTTAAAGCAGACAGAGGTGGTATGAGGAAGATGCTCTGAAGTGGCTTACGTTCATACTCCAGTGTTCCTTAGTCTCTCCCAAGCAGTGAGTGATCAAAATACTTACAAACAAAGACAATGGCCAGACACTGTTTCTCAAACTGAGTGGTGCATCATTCAGTTTTTATTAATACTTGGATCCAGGTGCTCTCTCTGTATTAGGGCTGTTCCTAAGTCCTGTCTCACTGGCAGCACACTGCAAGGTGCCCTCACCACTAATGTTATCATCATGAGACATTTAATTCTAGTGAAAGGCGCTTCTGGTTCCCTGCACCCAACATCATTCCCTTGGTTAGCACGGACATACCTGAAATAAAATATATCAGTCATGTAGTGACAATGTAAGGACTTCATCCAGACCCTGACAAGAGGAGGCAGAAATGCAGGAACCTGTTGGTGTGAAGGCAGTGTAACAATTTGTAGGACTTGTGATCTGCTTAGCAGATTTGTCGATAGAATGCGAACCTCTGATGCATAATTGATGTTTATTAGGCTTTTATTTCCCCCCCAGAGCTATGTTACTGCTGATCCAGTCTGTAGGAAATATCACAATCTCGATTACCCTGTTCATTTCCAGCTCTTCTATCTCTCCCCATGCAGCAGTAAGAGCACAGACACATACTAAGCCTGTTTCAACTCAACAAATCACTAGGATAACTATCCTCCATCTCATTTTCTCAGGGTAATGGCTTGACCAATCCCAGTCAATCTGCCTTTCTTAAAATTTAAACAGGGTTTAGCAGTTAACTATCAGTCATCGGGAACTGGTGCATTCACTAAGGCAACCACACTTGCCAACAAATCAGCATGCTCCTTTCAAACAGTATGAATGTGGTAACACGGTGTGAAGCTGGATGAACACAGCAGGCCAAGAAGCATCAGAGGAGCAGGAAAGCTTGACGTTTCGGGTCGGGACCCTTCTTCAGAAAATTGAAAAAAGTATGAATGTGGTTTTCCTTTTATTTTGGTATTTCTTGCAAATTGTCCTGAAATAAGATGAAACATTTTGACAAGGTGTATCTTCTGTCTACGATACTCAAGTTTTCTACCTGACAAGGGGTTGTGTAGACTTGGAAGATGCTGTGTGAAAGCTCAGTAGCAGTGGGCTCAATTCCTTCAAAAGTGGACTATTTCAAAAGGTTGGGTGGGGGCTCTATTAGATGAGAATACACAGAGTGTGGGAATTGGATATCAATATTGTACAGCAAGCACACCCTCAATGGACCAAATGTCTTCTTTCTGTACTAAATCAAACAGATTTATGAACAATGGATGGTCTGATAGATTCCACATTAGCTTTCCATCTAACTCCAGACACTGCGTGTTAAATATCTTTCAAATTTACCTGCTACTTCTACAACTAAATGGTGGGCAATTATTTCTACTCATTGCAAGGACATTTTCTAGGATCTGGGATGTAATTTCAGGATAAGAGGGAAACACACACAAAGTAACAAAGCACTCTGATCCCAGCCATTGGGAAAGACATATTCAAATTTATTGATTGGTGTTAATTTCAAGTTTAGTGCAAGTCACACTCATCAAGATAAGGCCCTTTGATTGTAACTGTTAAACATTTAATTTATGTCACTCATTAACTATTCAGGCTTTAATTAATGTTTTAAAATGATATGACTTATTTACACCCCCAGCAATTCTGTTCAATCAAATGTAGGGCAGGTTAATATGGGATTACTATATGTAAAGACACCGTAGCCTCCCTGGGTCATAGAGCTGTTCTCTCGTTAGAGAGAGAGAGAGATGACTAGTGGTAGCTTATTAGAGGGTCACCACACCCCAGACAAGGGAGACGGTGAGGAAGAGAGTCCTACATAGTAACCTCATAGTAACCTTGTGCTGGAATTGAAGCCACACTTACAATATTATTCTGCATAGAAAATAACCAGCTATCCAGCCAATTGAACCCGATGTTTTACATAAACCAAGCTGCTGGTAAAGCTCAGCAGGTCTGGCAGCATCTGTGGAGGAGAAAACAGAGTTAACGTTTCGGGCCCAGTGATCCTTCCTCTGAACTCAGGACCCGAAACGTTAACTCTCTTTTCTCGTCCATAGATGCTGCCAGACCTGCTGAGCTTTTCCAGCAACTTCTGATTTACAGCATCCGCAGTTCTTCTGGTTCCCATGTTTTACACATTACCTCTTCTTAAGACAATCACATAACGCTATATATTCAGCCAGCATCAACAAAAATTCCAGGATAGATCAGTCCCTAGAACCAGATATCATGTAAAACGTTTCAAACGAAACCAGCTGAAGCTAACCTGTTTTTGTTTGATTTTCTGAAGACAAGTGAAAATGGTGAAAGCCAATCTGAGTTATCAGTTTATCCCTCCCTGCTGTCCCTTCCCTTTCCTTGCACCCCACTCCCTGCTGTCCTTCTCTTGCTCTCTCTCCTCAGTGTCCCTCCCCTCTCTCTCTCTCTCTCTCTCTCTCTCCTCCTGCTGTCCCTCCTCCCCTCTCTCTCTTCCCACTGCTTTCTCTCTCTCTCTCTTCCTGCTGTCCCTCCCACTGCTGTCCCTCATCCTCTCCCACACCGTCTCTCCTTGTTGTCTCTCCATTTCTCTCTCCCCCACTGCTGTCTCTCCACTCTCTCTCTTTCTCTCTTCCTGCTGTTCCTTGCACCGCTGCCCCTACCCCTCTCTCTCCTTGCTGTCCCTCCCTTCTGTCTCTCCCCCACTGAGCCTCCCCCCTCCTCTCTCTCTCAACCCCTCCCTCCAACACTGCTATCCCTCCCTCCTCTCTCCCAGCTGTCCCTACACCTCTCTCTCGCTGCTGTCTCTCCCCCTGCTGTCCCTCCCCCCTCCTCTCTCTCTCTCTCCCACCCAGCTTTATCTCTCTTCCTGCAGACTCCCTCTAGCCTCTAATAAAAATAACTGCGGATGCTGTTCTGAGAAAGGGTCATCGGACCCGAAATGTTAACTCTGACTTTTCTCTTCACATATGCTGCCAGATCTGCTGAACTTTAACAGCAACTTCTGTTTCTTTCTCTTCTTCCACCATCACATCTCTAACTCCCTGTTGTTTCAATCTGTCTCACCGTGCATTCTGCTTCTCCCTGCAGCCTCTCTGTCTCTTTTGCTCTCTCTCACTCCACAGTTTCTCTCTCCCCTCAGTACATCTCTCACCGCAGTCTCTTTCTCCCTTCAGTCTTTCTTTCCCTCCACTCAAGTCTCCCCCTCCCCAGCCGCATTGAACCCCCTAACACCCCCAATAGCGGCTAGATCAGGATCAAACTAGTTTAGTATTAAAAACGTGTAGAGAAAACATTTGAACAACATCAGCTCCCCTCTGAGCCACAGACAAACCTGACCTGGAACTCTCTCTCTAACGGCACAGAGAATGTGTTTATCATGTAGGAAGTACAGCAGCTCAAGGAGATGGCTCATCGACAGACTCCCAAGGGGCAATTAGAAATGAGTAACAAATGTTGTCCCTGCTAGCGATGTTCACATCCCATGAATGAATGAAGTTTAAAATTAATTAGACCTAATTGGACTGAAGTAGATTATCTCCTCACACTCTTTGTTAGGTGGAGTATCAGTGCTCCGAACGCAAATCTGAGATTGTTGGAAACCTCTCTACAATCCTGGAGTCTACCTGGGGTTGGGTTGGATAGAATCCACGTTCATGATCTTACACATGGTGTGTGTGAATCAACATCATCGCTTTCACACGAAAATGTGCAGAATCAGCTGGTGTTAAAACAACAACATTCATGTAGCACCTTTAAAATAGCGATGGCCTGCCAAGATGCTTTGCAGGTGAGCAGAAATCAAACAGAAATTGACAGAAAAGGAGGTTTCCCTGCCAGCTGGTCAAAGAGGAAACAAGTTTCATGCAATATCTCATGAGAGGAAAGAAAAGCAGGAAGGGTTCGGGAGTCAGATCCAGAGCTCAGAGAACTCTCAGGGAGTTGACTGAACATAAGAAATAGGAGCGAGAGGAAGTAACACGACACCCCTGTTCTGCAATTCTGCCCAACTGATCCCATCCCTCAGCTTCACTTTCCAACACATTCCCCAAGGGTGGTGACACATTTGAAGCTGATTTCCAGAACTGGAAGAAAGTGTAGACATCTCTGAAGAAGCAGAAGGGTAGAGGTCACAGGCAGGGAAAGAGAAAGGGTGGGGATGAGGGCTGAGAGTAAATTTAAAAACCAGAGCAAGAATTTTAAAATGCAAGGTGATGGTGGAGTGGGGGCTGGTGTAGGTCTATGAGCATGAAGTGGAGTAGGTGAGTTGGTCAAAGTTTGGAGGCCAGAGGCAGAGCTTTAGACGAACTGAACTTTCTTGAGTGTGTAGGGTGGGCCAGCAGTTCCTGTAAAAGGAAGACTTAGAACTTTTAAGAGAAACAGGCAAATCTCAAAACTATGAATTGGAGAAGGGAATATTGGACACAATTTGCCTCTCTCCTCCAGTTCTTCGCTGAAAACCATTGAGCAAAAATATCAGGTGAATCTCTTTCAATGCACTCCTGATTATTCAATGTGGGCTATCACACACCATTCAATTATAATCAAGTGGTCATTTCTCATTGCCATGGAAACTGTGGCTGGTTAATGAATATCGCGGTGTTAAAGTGGAACTTCAGTCTCAATGCAGCAGGTAATATGGACCGACCATTAGTAGACTTTAACGGAGTGACATGAGAGCATACCTGTAGAATTTGTCACCCAATAGAATCCATAGAATTATCTTGATATTTACAAAACAGAAACAGAAATTACTGAAAAAGCTCAGCATCTGTGCAGAGAAATCAGAGTTCATGTTTTCCCCAAAATGCAGGCCCCTCCACCTTTCGACTGATCACAATTCACCTGCTTTATGTCAGGATTAATCTCAATGATTTCAGTGATTGGACAACAAGGTCTTGCTACTTCTGGCCACTTTGGCCATCGAGGTACATCCAGCAGAGTATTGATGAGGCGTGGCTGTTCGAGTTGATGCCAGGCCACTGCTATTGGCGCTGAAGTAGGCTGGCATCCAACAAGGTCACACCCCTGTCTGTGTTGAAATGGGGACAAGATGCACAACAGCAAATCACCAAGGTCCCTTTGTCAGCACCATGAGAAACCCTGAAGGGTAAGAGCAGTGAGCGCACCAGCAAACTAACACCCACAAGTTCCCTCTGTAACGTGGACCTAAACTGGCACTATTGGCACTACAATAGTTCCAGTTGGCAGTTCACCTTCTCAAGGGCAATTAGCAATAAACTCCAACTTACAATGATGCCCACGTTCTATGAAAGGCAAAGCTAGAAACAAAAAGAGCTTTATTTAAATAATGCAGCCAGGTAGGATGGGGCACATTTTGGCTCAATAATATACATTCTTTCCATCATATCCCTTGTGATAGCACAACAGATGACAAATTTACCAGTTGCTAAAAACAGTAGCAAAGAAACACAAAAACAAACAGCAGGAAGATAAAAGCACGTGCGATATCAACTAATGTGTAGACTTCCAACACAGTGAGTAATCCAAGACTGCTCAGTCATGTTCCCCCTCCTGTTCTCTGTTCTCACCACTGAACAACACTGGCTCCTTCGCTGAAAGTGTCTTAATTTAAAAACTATCGCCCATATTTCCAATTGCCTTTCTTGTCTCATCCAAGCCCTTTCTGCCTGCTTAACGTCTTCCAGTCTTGCAGTCCTCCAAGATCTCTGTGTTCCTCCAAGTCAGGTCTCTCGAGCACCCCCCTGACTTTAAGCATTAAGGCACTGCCTGGGTCCCACACTCCAGAGTTCTCTCGCTAAACCTTTCCCCTCCTTAACCCCAGTTCTTCAACTGAGATTTTGATGGGCTGCCACCATATCGCAGGTTGGTTTCAAACGTCGTTTTGTTGCATTCCAGTGAAGTATCTTGGGATGTTTTCCACTGTCGAAGGTGCTGTACAAATGCAAGTTGTTGTCTTTTGCATAAGAGTTAAAAACAAGATGGCGAAAGATGCCAAGCTGAATTTCCCAACAATTCTTTGAATAATGGCCTTGGGGTTTTTATTTATATCTATTGAGAGGGTAGCTGGCTTGGCCTCCCATTCAGATGTAGTAGCTTCTTTATTCATTCATGGGATGAGAGTGTCGCAGGGTTAGGCAGCATTTATTGTCCATCCCAGAGGGCAGTTAAGAGTCAACCATATTGCTAGGGTCTGGAGTCACATGTAGGCCAGACCGGGTAAGGATGGCAGTTTCCTTCCCTAAGGGGTATTAATGAACCAGATGGGTTTTTCCTGACAATCAACAATGGACTCATGGTCATCTTTAGACTCTTAATTCCAGATGTTTGTTGAATTCAAATTCCACCGTCTACTGTGGTGAGATTCAAACACAGGTCCCCAGCATGATTAAAAAATATCTGCCCTTGGTTCGAAAAGCTTGATGTTTGGAGCAAAAGTCAAATGTATCAGGAGGATAATAGCTGCTATCTTGTGACGTTAACTAACATTTGAAGTTATTGATTCATTTTTAGTAATTACACAGTATGCAACAAAACCTGATCACAGCACCAATCCTTGAGGTTTTTATTTATTTTTGCGGGCTGTAGGGATTGTAATGAGGTCATCCAGGTGGCCCTGATAGAATATGAATTTCCTGATTGGGGCTGTTAATCTGGTCCAATTAGGGAGCCCTGGCTGACAGACAGAAACAGGAGTGTCAGGGGTTCTGCTCACTCTGAGAGCTGGATCAGTGACAAGGACTCTCCACCTGTAAATATAGGGGGACTTCGTGACAGGATCCTGTCCGCTGTGGAATTATTTCTTGGACATCACAGGTTAGCCTTCATTTAATTGCCTGTCTCTAGTTGCCCCTTGGGAAGGTGGTGGTGAGCTGCCTTTTTGAACTGCAGCAGTCCACGCACTGTGGGATGACCCACAATGCCCCTAAGAGGGAATTCCAGGATTACAAATAACAACGAGACAGAGTATAGGAAAGAGATCGAGAGCTTAAGGCATGGTGTAAAGCCATCAATATCTCCATCTATGTCAGAAAAATAAAGGAGCTGGTCATTAACTTCAGAAAGGGGAGTGCAGGCCATGCCCCTGTCTGTGTGAAAGATGCTGAGGTGGAAATGATTGAGAGATTCACATTCCTAGCAGTAGACATCACTAATAATCTGTCCTGTTCCATCCACATTGACACTACAGTCAAGAAAACACACCAACTTCCTCAGAAGGCAAAGGAAATATGATATGTCTCTTACTAATCTCTATAGATATACCACAGAAAGCATCCAACTGCTGTGCAGGAAATGAGAGTGTAAACGCAGCCCACGTCTATCACAAAAACTGGCCTTCCATTCTACCTACACGTCCCACTGCCTTGGGACAGCAGCCAACATCATCAAAGCCCCTCCCTCCCCAGACATACTCTCTACCGCCCTCTTCTGTCAGGTTGAAAACATGTGCCAACAGATTTAAGGACAGCTCCCTCCCCACTGTTATCAGAGTTATGAATAGGCCTCTCATGCATTAGAGTTGATCTCTCTCCGAACATTCTCTGTAGCTGTAACACTATATTTTGCATTCTGTTCTATTACCCTGATGTACTTATGCAAGGTATGATTTGTCTAATGAGCACACAGAAGAGTACATTTTACTGTCTCTCAGTACATGTAACAAGAGTAAATCAAATCAAATCTTATGTGTCTGCTGCCCTTGACCTTCTAGATGGAGGTGGTCATGGGTTTGGAAGGTGCTATCTGAAGATTATTCGTGAATTTCTGCAGTACATCTTGTAGATAGCACACACTGCTGCGACTGAGCATTGGTGGTAGAACAAAGAACGAAGAAAATTACAGCACAGGAACAGGCCCTTCGGCCCTCCAAGCCTGCGCTGCTTGGCAAAGGGAGTGGGTGCTTGTGGATGTGGTGTCAATCAAGTGGGGGCTGCTTTTTCCTGGATGGTGTCAGGCTTCTTGAGTGTTGTTGGGGCTGCCCCCATCCAGGCAAGTGGGGAGTATTCCATCACACTCCTGACTTGTACCTTATAGATGATGAACAGGCTTTGGGGAGTCAGGAGGTGAGTTACTCGCTGCAGGACTCCCAACCTCTGACCTGCTCTGGTAGCGGCTGTGTTTATGTAGTGAGTCCAATGAGTTTCTGGTCAATGGTAACCTCTAATCACCCACCCGCAACTTGCCTCCCCAAAGCAAAGGAGACCAAACGGCGAGCAATGCATGCAGCAGGCCAGACCATGGGAAGTGCAGCTAAAGTGCTGCTTCACATGGAAAATGTGATTGGGCTTTTGGATTCTGAGGAGGGAGGAGGTAAATGGGTAGGTGCTGTACCTTTGCCGGTTACAGGGAACAATGCCGTGGAGGTGTGTGTGTGTGTGTGTGTGTGTGTGTGTGTGTGTGTGTGTGTGTGTGTGTGTGTGTGTGTGTGTGTTTGTGTGTGTGTGTGTGTGTGTGTGTGTGCGTGTGTGTGTGTGTGTTTGTGTGTGTGTGTATACATGTGTGCGTGTGTGTGTGTGTGTGTGTGTGTGTGTGTGTGTGTGGGGGATGTGGGGAGGGTGTTGGGAGCGAGGCTACTGTCGAGATCTTGTTGCATTTGAACATGGACTGTTTCAGTATCTGAGGAGTTGTGAATAGTGTTGAACACTGTGCAATGACCAGCGAACATCCCCACTTCTGACCTCATGATGGAGGGAAGGTCATTGATGAAGCAGCTGAAGATGGTTGGGCCTTGGGCCTAGGACACTAACCTGAGGAACCCCTGCAGAGATGTCCTGGAGCTGAGATGACTGACCTCCCACAACCACAACCATCTTCCTATGTGTCAGGTAAGACTTCAACCAGCGGAGTGTTTGCCCCTTGATATTCCAGTTTTGCCAGGGCTCCTTGACCACACGCTAGGTTCAATGTGGTCTTGATATCAAGGGCTGTCTTTGTCATATCACTCCCTGGAATTCAGTTCTTTTGTCCATGTTTGACCCAAGACTGTCAGGTCCCAAAGATTTTGCAGTATTCAGAGTCTCGAAACATTTCTTGATATTACGTGGAGTGAATCGAGTTGGCTGAAGGCTGGTATCTGTAACGCTGGGGACCAATGGAGGAGGCTGAGATAGATCATCCACTCAGCACTTCTGGCTGAAGATTGCTGGCCCATTTTCAATTGCTTAGTTTTCAAGGGCTCTTGACACTGGAGCCAATCGTTATGGTGAGAATTCAGTTTTATAACAATCATTATTAACATCATATTTCACTTTTCACAGTACCATTCTCAAAGTGGATTCCCATCACATCTCCAGCAGTGTACCCACACTCGCTAGAGTTTAGAAAAATGAGAGGAGAACTAACGTAAAGAAAAGATTGACAAAGTTCACCCAGTGAGGATGCTCCCCCATGAGGGACAATCTATGAGGAGAGGTCATAGTTTTAGGATAAGGGGTAGGTTATTTAAAAAGATTTGAGGAGAAATTACTTCTCTCAAAGAGTTGTGAATCTGTGGAATTCACTCCCCCAGACAGCAGTGGAACTGAGTAAATCAAAGGGGGAGATAGAGTGATTTTTACTTGTTAACGGGTTGAAGAGTTACGGAGAGCAGGCAAGATGAGGTTGGCCATGAAAATACTGAATGGCAGAGCAAGCTAGAGGGGCTGAATGGCCCTGCTGCTGCTCCTAAATCTTACTTCCTTATTACAGTAAATCCATTCCAACTGAGGGTAGTGAGAGCTAATACTGATCAATAACCTGAGCAGGTTGTGCACTACTTCCAAAATCTAAATGTGCTGGAGGGAGCAAAGGGATCTGTAAAAAAATACATCACTAGCAATAACGACACACACTAGCAAGGCCATACGAAGGCAAATCAAACCCTAGGATTTATTTCTGGCAGGATGGGGACAGATTGGAAAGAGGTTGTGGTAAAGCTGTATCGAGCTTTGGTTAAGCCACTGTTGGAGTTCAGCTGTCCACATTATAAAAGGCTAAAAAAATCATTGGAGAGGCAGAAAAGAAAGTTGTGCAAGATTTCTCTCAGGAACGTGAGATGACAGCCATCAGGAGAGGATGAATAGCCTCAGTCTGATTATTTTCAAAGTTTCTGATCGAGTAAGTTGCTGATCTGTGAAGAGCAAAACTAGAGGCTGTCAACACAAGAAACCCAACTGGAAACTCACAAGAAAGGTCTTTACTCAGAGAGCGGCGAGAATGTGGAACTTGCTCACACAGCGTTGTGGCTAAAAGCAATATTATCGAGCATTCAGCTGTTGAGAAAGAGAAGCAAATTGAGCATTTTGAAGGTAGAGCTGAGTAAGGAAGGATGGGAGGAGGATTGAGTAGAGTGTTTGCAGGAATTTACTGGTAAAAGATATTGTACTTCTTGACTTTGCCACCTCTAAGAGTTTGCGGTTTCGAAGGACAACCCTCCACACAAAACAATCACAGATGGGCTGGAGAAAATGACCACTTTCCATGCCATGTATCCAATGTAACCCTGTACAAACTCGAACTCAGCTTCCTCAAGCGTGATTATTGAATCTTACAGATGAGTTCTGTCTGTCACTGATTGAGGTAGCCATGGTGATTACAGATTGTTCAGAGTTCTTGCCATTGCATGACATTGCACCTTGCATTGTCCCATCATCACAGAAGTACACCATTGATTCATTCACTAAGCACACTTGGTTTAGGCTCAGATCATTGACAAATTTGAGAAGCATCCAATGTCCATTTCAGAAGAGCTTTTAGGATCATTAATCTCCTCTCACAACAGTTTCGAGGCTCAGCGGGCCTGATGGTAACATCCTGCACATCAACTCAGTCAACTAGGATTAGACTAGGTTCTATAAAGTGCACTGGCTGCTTCTGGAATGTAACGGACCTAAAATAACCAGTCTGACACAAAATGAAAATCTCCAACAGATGGCTGTTGTTACCTAATGCACATCGTAAAGGATAAAACAAGTACGTAGCGCATGGATGGATGCTCCTACCTGAGAGGTCATGCCATGACATGGGTACAGGATAGCTCTGTCATCTTCTTCTGAGCCTTGGTCTAAGCAGTAACCACTCGCTTTGCTGTTTCGTACCTATTAGATTAAGAGGAATTCAGGTTCAAAGTCAAGCCTTACTGAAAGAACTTCCTGTAGGAGTTTGCAACTCATGTTTAATACAAACCCGAAACCGGTCTTTTGGCCTTTGTAGCAAAAGGAACCACATCAGGGACAATTCGTTTGTCAGAAAAAGTCAGCACATTGTCAGAAACAAGAACAGAAACTGCGAGAAAAGCTCAACAAGTCCGGCAGCATCTGTGGAGAGAAATCAGAGATAAGGTTTTGGGTCCCTTCTTCAGAACCGTTCTGCCAGACCTGCTGAGCTTTGCCACCGGTTTCTGTTTCAGTTTCTGATTTCCAGCTTCTGCAGTTCTTTTTGGATTGTATTTGGCATGAGGTTGTGAAAGAAGTTACTTGGGTTTACTTTAAGTGACGGTCTTGCTGGTGTTGCAGAAGGAATGCTACTGTGCAATTGATCACACTCCATTGCACCTCTATACATAAGCTGACTGCTGGGCCCCTGTGAAACTCCACAATTGTAACTGTTCATCGTTTTTTTCTCTCCAGTGCCATTAAAATTGCTGTTAGTGTGGGATCAGAAATTGGAAGCTCAATGTATAAAGCTTGAAGCAAATGGAGACGAAGGCACTTTCTGAAACCGTCAGCAAGAACAGCTAAAATGTAAAAAAAGCTTTCCTACAGTTATTTTAAGAGCATTAATCTCTGAGGAAATATCCTCTGCTGCCTCAGGCCCTATTTGGGAGGGACTGTATGCAGACTGCTGTGATTTTGAGAAATATGCTTACCACTCTGAATCACAAAACACAGTTTGGTTTTAAAAAGCCTGAAAGTAAAGTTAGACCAGTCAGAAACACACACACCCATCACCCCCACACCGACTACCCCCAGATCATGCTTCCAACTCTGCTAGCCCCCCTTCCAGCACCACCCCCAGGGTCATCTTGGAGATGGGAATTATCCATTTTCATGATGCTTGTGATCAAGGGTGAATCCTTGTGGGGAAGCCATCAATCGCCAGACCCTCCCACACTTAGTGATTACCCAGAAACGAAATCCACAGCATTTGTGCAAGTTTTAAATTGGAGACGAGTAAATCACAGTGCAGCCACTACATTTGCTACACTCACTCACAAAAGGTACAGGATGCAAAGTTAACATTTTTCTAATTTTGTCCGAGAGATCAGCAAACCTGAGCGAAATCAATGGATTTATCTTTTGAGCGCTGTGTAAATCTCCTGCTCTCTGTAAAGAAGCTTAAGGATTTACATCAAATCAAAGTGGTTTTTGACTCTCCCACATCAAAGGAAGACTTTCTCAATTTTTGCAAGTCCCAAAACGGGTTTACAGAATCACAGAATTGTACAGTTCACAAGGAGGCCATTCAGCTTGCTGCATCCGTGCTCGTTCTCCAACTGAGCTTGCCAGCTTTCTCCTCCATCCTCCCGAACCTCTGATGCTCCTCCACTCCAGCCATATCCAATTCCCTGGGGAAAAGCCTGACTGAACGTATTGTCTCTCAGGCAGCGGGTTCCAGATCCAAACCACAGTAAATCTGAGATAACAAGGTGCAGAGCTGGTTGAACACAGTAGGCCAAGCAGCATCGTAGGAGGAGCAAGGCTGATGTTTCGGGTCTAGACCCTAAATTCTTCCTTTTTATGTCTCCTTCAGGAAAGGATGATCAACTCCCCTGTCCAGAGCTGTGAACAGAGAGGTCAGGACCTTTGGAGAAACAGCAATAACAGTTCCACACTCCATTGCACTGCAGAGCATTTCTTCCAGAGGTTTTACAAACTCTGCTTCCAGACAAACATACAGGGTACTGTCCTTCTGAAGCCCCATGTGACAGGGTATGCCCCCATTAAACAAATGCTTTGTTGGGTCAGTGGGTAGACTGGGCTTCAATTTAGCATTCCAACTGGAACTCCATCAACAAACACATTGATTTGGAGCCCATCTAACACCCTCTGAGAAAAAGAACAGGAAATGACATTACCAACACAGGAAATGACATCACCAACCCAAGGAAATCTAACCAGATAAATGGAAAGTGGGACATAACACCAGCGCTTCACCGGAGGCTCACTGATGATGTTACCTAGAATGGTGACGAAACTGTTAAACCAAGGCCCCATCACCATTCTCTCCACCTGCTCGATGCGAAAGATCCCACAGCACTAATTCAAAGAAAAGAAAGGGAACTCTACCCATTAACCTGGCCAGTGTTTACTCCTCAGCTCATATCACTAAAAGGAAGCGGCTACCTAGTCCTGTATCTCCTTGCTCTTTGTGGAATCTTGCTGTGTACAAATCGCAATTTCTACAACAGTGAGCTTCAAATGCATTTCATTGGCTGTGAAGCAACTGTGAATGGCCTGAGGTCAAAAAGAAAGGTGCTACAGAAATTCAAAGTGCCACCCAAAGCAGGACAATTGGATGAAATGCAAGGAGAATTTTGTTTCGTGGCAGTATCAAAAGTCACAAACTCAGATTTCAGTCTCATGGTGTCAGAATGCTGTATAGTGACCAATTCACAATTCCTCAGATAGGCTAAAGACCATTCTCAGGAAGGGTCACTGAACCTGAAATGCTAACTCTGATTTCTCTCCTACAGATGCTGCCGGACCTGCTGAGCTTTTCCAGCAATTTCTGTTTTTGTCTGTCTACCTCAGCCACCACACCAAGCTTCTCTCAAACATACCTGTCATCTGTCTCTCACACCAGGTTCTCTTTCCAGCTTTGGGACAATGACATGCTCCAGACAAACTAGACTGGGAGACACTGTGTTCCTGGGAGAGTGAGGAGCTTCCAACTGAAGGCATGGAAACAGAAGCCGAGGTACTGTCCAGTGGTCATGGAAATCAGAGAGAGTGCACTAAAATGTACTCAGTCAACATTAATGTAGTGTGCATTGAATGAGTTGAACAGTGCATTCGGCAGTGACTGTCTTCTAATTTACTCAACATGTCACTTGAGACTACGGAGGGAAACCGGAAGGGATAAGTGGTTTCAAAAGCTCACAGAAAAATAAAACAGCATAGAAACCTCCTCAACATAGTGTTCAGCCACAATTCCAGGTAACAAGATCTGCTGCCTCTGTTTCACCCAGCATTTATATCGAGACAACTGATGCAGACGTTACGTTACAGTTATACAAACCCCTGGTTAGAAGACCTTCCACGTCAAGCAGTTGTTCACCTGCACATCTGCTAATGTGGTATACTGTATCCGCTGTATCCGTTGTGGCCTCCTCTACATCAGGGAAACCAAGGGGAGGCTTGGGGACTGCTTTGCAGAACACCTACGCCCGGTTCGCAATAAACAATTGCACCTCCCAGTCGCGAACCATTTCAACTCCCCCTCCCATTCCTCAGAGGACATGTCCATCCCAGGCCTCCGGCAGTGCCACCCGTAGGTTGCAGGAACAGCAACTCATATTCCAGTTGGGAACCCTGCAGCCCAATGGTATCAATGTGGACTTCTCAAGCTTCAAAATCTCCCTTCCCCTACTGCATCCCAAAACCAGCCCAGCTCATCCCTGCCTCCTTAACCTGTCCTTCCCCCCATCTATCCCCTCTTCCCACCTCAAGCCCCACCCCCATCTCCTACCTACTAACCTCATCCTGCCCCCTTGACCTGTCCGTCCTCCCTGGACTGACCTATCCCCTCCCTACCTCCCCACCTACACTCACCTTTACTGACTCTATCCCATCTCTTTGATCTGTCTGTCTCCTCTCCACCTATCTTCTCCTCAATCCATCTTCTATCCATCTCCCCCTGTCTCCCTATTTATTTCAGAATGACCTTCCCCTTCTCCCATTTCTGAAGAAGGGTCTGGGCCCAAAACATCAGCCTACCTGCTGTGTTCATCCAGCTCTACACCTTGTTATCTCAGATACTCCAGCATTTACAGTTCCTGCTATCTCTGACTATGAGGTTGTTGATTGGGTTTGTTAACCTGGGCCAATCAGGGAAGCCCTGGTTGACCAATAAAACCAGGAGATTTGAATTGCCCCAGTGGGAAAAATAAGGCAAATAAAACAGGAGATTAGAATCTCCTCAGTTTGTGCGACAAACCCTGCGCTGGCTAGCTACAGCCAGTGTACTGCGCACAAGTAGATAAAGGGTGATTTCAAGTTGGGATACCGGCCTCTGTGGAGTTATTTCACTTGGAATTAAAATGAACAACTCACCCAGCATCCACAGCTGTTTGTGGAAGAGAGTTCCAAATCTCTCCCAACCCTGTGTGTGTTGAAGAGCTTCCTGACATCGCCCCTGAATGGTTTGGCCCTGATTCTCAGACTGTCCCCTGGTTCTAGAATCCTCAAACAGTGGAAATAGTTTATCACTATCTACCCTGTCTTTTCCTGTTAACATCCTGAAGACTTTGGTCAGATCATCAAATTTCTGGAGAACACAGGCCTAATTTTCATCAACTCTCCTCGATTTAACCCATATCCTGTCCAGGTATCATTTTTGCAAACGCATATTTGAACTCCCTCCCAGCCAGCGACACCCACATCCAGAGATGAATAAAAAAATAAGGTAAGCATTGGCCACAGAACTGAAGATTTCACCGCTCTTCTTCGAAATAGTGCAATGTGATATTTTACTTTCGCTCGAAACAGCAGATCCGGTCTTGGTTTCAATATGAGAAAGTGATGGCATCTCTGAGCCTGCAGAATTCCCCCACTACTGGAGCAGGAGTTTTGTTTTGATGTTGTTTTTAAGTATTCTGGACCTGGGTCTGAATCCACAATATTGTGTGGATATTAGTTATAGACCCTATCAGGTTCAGGTTGCAACTATGTGGAAGACAGTCTCACAGGTTACCTCTCCATAGGTGATGGTGTTGTTGTAGATCCTCATTTCAGGATAGACATGGTCTCTGTACCATCTGAAACTCCGACAGTTCAACCTTTTGCGCAGTGCAATTCTATCAGAAACATCGCCAAAATCGACTCCTGGATTCTGCAAAAGTGAAACAGGGATAATTGTTGAGGTGCACAGCGTAAAAATACGCCTGCTGTCATTGCTCCGCCCACTGCTGATGTAGCTCCACCCACTGCTGACATCGCTCCGCCCACCGCCTCCACAGCCAGCAGCTCCAGAGGAGACTGTAGCACCCAGCTCTGCCGGGTCTTCACCATACCCCCAAGGCCTCCCCCTTACTGAGGACGAACAGTCAGTCCTCAGTAAAAGGCTTAACTTTGTCCCCTCCACCCTCACATCAATGAATACCAGTCACACTCGGACGTTGAATAGTTTTTCTGCCGCCTCCTTCTCCGCGCTTACTTCTTCAATGGTGAGCCTAGCCCTCTCTCTACTGACCCCTTCTCCCGCCTCCAACACACCCCATCCTCCTGGACACCACCCCAAGGCTTCCTACCATCCTTCGACCTCTTCATCTCCAACTGCCATCAATCGCCTCAACCTTTCCACCCCTGTCACCCACTCCAACCTCTCCCCCACAGAACGGGCAGCTCTCCGCTCCCTCCGCTCCAATCCCTCTACCTCCTCAAAAACTTTCGATTCCCCAGTCCCTAACACCTCATCTTTACCATAGACATTCTGTCCCTATACACCTGCATTCCCCATGCTGATGGCCTAAAGGCTCTCCACCTCTTCCTGTCCCGCAGGCCCGACCAGTCCCCCTCCACCGACACCCTCATCCGCCTAGCTGAACTCGTCCTCACCCTCAACAACTTCTCTTTCGATTCCTCCCACTTCCTACAGACTAAGGGGGTGGCCATGGGTACCCGCATGGGCCCAAGCTATGCCTGCCTCTTTGTAGGTTACGTGGAACAGTCCCTCTTCCGTACCTACACTGGCCCTAAGCCTGACCTCGTCCTCCGTTACATTGATAACTGTATCACCATCGCCTCTTGCTCCCACAAGGTGCTCAATCAGTTCATCCACTTCACCAACACCTTCCACCCCAACCTTAAGTTCACCTGGGCCATCTCCAGCACATCCCTCACCTTCCTGGACCTCTCAGTTCCATCTCAGGCAACCACCTAGAAACCGATATCCATTTCAAGCCCACTGACTCCCACAGCTATGCAGAATACACCTCCTCCCATCCACCCTCCTGCAAAAATGCCATCCCCTGTTCTCAATTGCTTTGCCTCTGCTCCCACGATGAGGCTTTCCACTCCCAGACAACCCAGATGTTGTTGTTTTTCAAGGACCGCAACATGCCCCCCACCTCAGTGGTCAAGAACGCCCTCGACCGTGTCTTCCACATTTCCCACAACTCATCCCTCACACCCCTCCATGCAATAACAACCAAAACAGAATCTTCCTCGTTCTCACACACCACCCCACCAACCTCCAGATCCAACGCATCATCCTCTGACACTTCTGCCATCTGCAATCCAATCCCACCACCAAAGACATTTTTCCCTCCCCACCATTATCTGCTTCCTGGAGGGACCACTCTCTCCGCGACTCCCTTGTCCGCTCCACACTCCCCTCCAACACCACCACACCTGGCACTTTTCCCTGCAACCGCAGGAAGTGCTACACCTGTCCCCACACCTCCTCCCTCACCTCCATCCCAGGCCCCAAGATGATCTTCCATATCAAGCAGATGTCCACCTGCACATCTGCTAATGTGTTATATTGTATCCGCTGTGCCCGATGTGGCCTCCTCTACTTCGGGGAAACCGCGCTGAGGCTTGGTGGAACACCTACGCTTGGTTCGCAACAAACAACTGCACCTTCCAGCTGCGAACTATTTCAACCGCCCCCCCACCCCACTCCTTGGACAACATGTCCATCATGGGCCTCCTGCAGTGCCACAGCGATGCCACCCAAAGGTTGCAGGAACAGCAACTCATATTCCGCTTGGGAACCCTGAAGCCCAATGGTATCAATGTGGGCTTCACAAGCTTCAAAATCTCCCCTTCCCCCACTGCATCCCAAAACCAGCTCAGCTCATCACCGCCTCCCTAACCTGTCCTTCCTCTCACCTATCCACTCCTCCCACCTCAAGTTCCACCCCTATTTCCTACCTACTCACCTCATCCCACCCCCTTGACTTGACTGTCCTCCCCGGATGGACCCAACCCCTCCCTAACTCCCGACCTAAAGTCACCTCTACAGGCTCCATTCCTGCCTCTTAGACCTGTCTGTCTCCTCTCCACCTATCGGCACGGTGGCTCAGTGGTTAGCACTGCAGCCTCACAGTGCCAGGGACCCGGGTTTGATTCCAGCCTCAGGTAACTGTCTGTGCGGAGTTTGCACACTCTCCCTGTGTCTGCGTGGGTTTCTTCTGGGTGCCCTAGTTTCCTCCCACAGTCCAAATATGTGCAGGCTAGGTGGATTGGCCATGCTAAATTGCCTGTAGTGTTCAGGGGTGTATGGGTTATCAGGGTTGGGCCTGGGTGGGATGCTTCAAGGGGCGGTGTGAACTCGTTGGGCCAAAGGGCCTGTTTCCACACTGTAGGGGATCTAATCCATCTTCTCCTCTAATCATCTTCTATCCACCTCCCCCTTTCTCCTTATTCATTTCAGAATCCCTTTCCCCTCCCCCATTTCTGAAGAAGGGTCTAGACCCAAAATGCCAGCTTTCCTGCTCCTCCGATGCTGCTAATCTGCTGTGTTCATCCAGCTCTACACCTTGTCATCTCTTTATCATAGAAGTACACCTGTTGAGCTTGTACTATTTCCTGTCCAATTGGGTTCTGTATCTCACTTTTATTAACATAACCCTGTTAATGTATCTCCCTCATATTCAAATCCATTTGCCTTTTCAAATTTCTAACAACTTCAAAACAGAGAAAATGTGTTCTCCTTCTCTCCCTTACTGTCATTGCTGTCACTGTCTCTGAATAAATTGTGTTATAAAAGGGATATAGTGACGCTCATGTGTGAAATCTTGTTTGCTTCATGGGGTAAACAGTTTTGGCCATTGTGTGTAACTGACCCATTAGCCAATCTGTTGCAATCCCACACGTCATTGTACAATAAATCTTTTTATTCTCTGGGAGATTAATTTTCAATTGAGCATGTCCCTTACAGATCATTTGCAAAAATAATAATAATACAACTGGATGGCCAGGGGCCTGCAGTAAAAACTGTGGAACTAAGACAGTTAAGGGTCAGTTTCAACTCCTCTCTCTTCCCACTGGGAACATCAGCACCGTTCAGGTCCTTGAACAACATTCAGTTGAGTTTCCTCCTGCTCTATATCTTGATTCCATTCCACTTATCCACCTTAGTTTACTAAACCTGGCTCCCCTCCACCTATCTTCTCCTCTATCCACCTCCCCCTCTCTCCCTGTTTATTTCAGAATACTCTTCCCCTCCCCCATTTCTGAAGAATGGTCTAGGCCCGAAACGTCAGCCTTCCTGCTCCTCTGATGCTGCTTGTCCTGCTGTGTTCATCCAGCTCTACACCTTGTTATCGCAGATTCCCCAGCATCTGCAGTTCCTGCTATCTCTTAACACGAATCAATCAATGTTAGTTTTGAAAATTTTCCATTGACTCTCGGTCTCAACATTTTGAGAGACAAAATCTTAAGATTTCCAATTTTCTGTGTGTATGCAGAATCTGCCTCAAACTGACCTGGCTCTCATTTTAAAGTTAGATCCATTTATTTACTGATGGGATGAGGATTTCATTGGCCAGGCAGCATTTATTGCCCATCCCTAAACTCCTCCCTCTCACATTGCACCCTCAAACATTCCCCTCAAACTCCTCCTGCTGTAAAGAAAAAGGATTTAGATGTGCACTTGTGATGCCAAAGCAGGGACTAAGTGCTGGGAAATGGGATTAGAACAGTGAGGCGATTGCTTTCAACTGGCACAGAACTTGACGGGCCAAAGGGCCCTTTTCTGTGCTACAGGCCACTCTGACTCTATCCCCAAGCTCCCCCATCACAAAAATTCCACCTCTCCAACCATCCCACTTCTCCGAGCTCCCCTTCCCTGAGCTCTCCCTTCTCCAAAGTCCCCGCCTCCTTCCTCTCTTCTCCAAACTACCCCTTCCATTCTCAAGGGAGTCTTCGAGGCAGTCGCTTGGAGAGGCGGCAGACTCCCATGGAAGCTTCCGGTTCTTGCAGGTTTGGGAGCTGCAAGTCACATGATGGGCCTCTCAGTGACTCAGAACTTGATCCAACACAGAGTTGGCCTGTTTGTGACACAGATCACAATTGCTGCATCACTGTAGATGCATGTAATTTCTACATAGCACAGCCTGAGGTTCTAACCCCTGACTGCCTCTCAGGATTTGTACCCCCACAAATAACAAATTCAGCGGCTACACTCAAACAGGTTAAAAAGTCTATTCCCAGTCTCCCAGGAAGGCGCCACTTCCCAGATAACAAGATGTAGAGCTGGATGAACACAGCAGGCCAAGCAGCATCTTAGGAGCACAAAAGCTGACATTTCGGGCCTAGACCCTTCATCAGAAAAGGGGGATGGGGAGAGGGTTCTGTAATAGATAGGGAGAGAGGGGCAGGCAGACCGAAGATGGATAGAGAAGAAGATGGGGGAGAGGGGACAGACAAGTTAAAGGGGCGGGGATGGAGCCAGTTGAAGTGAGTGTAGGTGGGGAGGTAGGGAGGGGATAGGTCAGTCCAGGGAGGACAGACAGATCAGGGAGTCAGGATGAGGTTAGTCGGTAGGAAATCAGGGTGGGGCTTGAGGTGAAAGGAAGGGATAGGTGAGAGGAAGAACAGGTTAGGGAAGCGGGGACAAGCTGGGCTGGTTTTGGGATGCGGTAGGGGGAGGGGAGATTTTGAAGCTAGTGAAGTCCATGTTGATACCATTGGGCTGCAGGGTTCCCAGGCGGAATATGAGTTGCTGTTCCTGCAACCTACGGGTGGCATCGTTGTGGCACTGCAGGAGGCACAGGATGGACATGTCGTCTGAGGAATGGGAGGGGGAGTTGAAATGGTTCGCGACTGGGAGGTGCAGTTGTTTATTGCAAACCGAGAGTAGGTGTTCTGGAAAGCGGTCCCCAAGCCTCTGCTTGGTTTCCCCAATGTAGAGGAAGCCGCACTGGGTACAGTGGATGCAGTATACCACATTGGCAGATGGGCAGGTGAACATCTGCTTGATGTGGAAAGTCATCTTGGGGCCTGGGATGGGGGTGAGGGACGAGGTGTGGGGACAAGTGTAGCATTTCCTGCGGTTGCAGGGGAAAGTGCCGGGTGTGGTGGGGCTGGAGGGGAGCGTGGAGCGGACAAGGGAGTCGCAGAGAGAGCGGTCTCTCCGTAAGGCAGACAAGGGTGGAGAGGGAAAAATGTCTTGGGTAGTGGGGTCGGATTGTAGATGGTGGAAGTGTCGAAGGATGATGTGTTGTATCCGGAGGTTGGTGGGGTGGTACGTAAGGATGAGGGGGTTTCTGTTTTGGTTGTTGTTGTGGGGGCGGGGTGTGAGGGATGAGTTGCGGGAAATGCGGGAGGCACGGTTGAGGGTGTTCTCAACCACTGCTGGGGTGGATGTTGCGGTCCTTGAAAAACGAGGACATCTGAGATGTACAGGAGTGGAATGCCTCATCGAGGGAATTGGGAATAGGGGATGTCATTTTTGCAGGAAGGTGGGTGGGAGGAGGTGTATTCTAGGTAGCTGTGGGAGTCGGTGGGCTTGAAATGGACATCTGTTTCCAGGTGGTTGCCCGAGATGGAGACAGCGACTTCCCCTTGTGTTTCCAGTCCTATAGCATGGGACATTGTAACGGTCCCAAGACTCTGTCACATTAAGGAGTGCTTGTTTCTAATCTACAATTCTGAAATGATGTGGGTCTCCCAGTTGCTACTAACCTGGAATAACATATTTCAACTGAAGTGCAAATTGGGCCCTTTCCAATTCCCATTTGTGCTCTGCTGAACTCTTACCCCACTGAGTAGGTTAAATGACTAGTTTTATTTAACACTGGAGCCTCTTTGGAGTGTGAAATGTTACTGACCAATGGTGTGGAGCATTGGCCGAGAGAACGAAATATCATTATTCAGGTCAAGACACAGATTTACCCTCTTGGTCTTTAGAGGTACCTGATAATGACTGACAATACGAGGAAGAAGCGGACATGGGTACAATTACAACATTTAAAAGACATTTGGATAATACACGAAGAGGAACGGTTTGGAGGGATAATGGGAACTGCTGATGCTGGAGAATCAAAGATAACAAAGTGTAGAGCTGGATGAACACAGCAGGCCAAGCAGCATCTCAGGAGCACAAAAGCTGACGTTTCGGGCCTAGACCCTTATCAGAGAGGGGGATGGGGAGAGGGAACTGGAATAAATGGGGAGAGAGGGGGAGGTGGACCAAAGATGGAGAAAAGAAGATAGGTAGAGAGGAGAGTATAGGTGGGGAGATAGGGAGGGGATAGGTCAGTCCAGGGAAGACGGACAGGTCAAGGAAGTGGGATGAGGTGGTAGGTAGGAAATGGAGGTGCGGCTTGAGGTGGGAGGAAGGGATAGGTGAGAGGAAGAACAGGTGAGGGAAGCAGAGACAGGCTGGGCTGGTTTTGGGATGCAGTGGGGGGAGAGGAAGAACTGGGCTGGCTTTGGGATGCAGTAGGGGAAGGGGAGATTTTGAAGCTTGTGAAGTCCACATTGATACCATTGGGCTGCAGGGTTCCCAAGCGGAGGTTCAAAATCTCCCCTTCCCCCACTGCATCACAAAACCAGCCCAGTTCGTCCCCTCCCCCCACTCCATCCGAAAACCAGCCCAGCTCGTCCCCTCCCTCCACTGCATCCCAAAACCAGCCCAGCCTGTCTCCGCCTCCCTAACCTGTTCTTCCTCTCACCCATCCCTTCCTCCCACCTCAAGCCAAACCTCCATTTCCTACCTACGACCTCATCCCGCCTCCTTGACCTGTCCGTCTTCCCTGGACTGACCTATCCCCTCCCTACCTCCTCACCTATACTCTCCTCTCCACCTATCTTCTTTTCTCTCCATCTTCGGTCCGCCTCCCCCTCTCTCCCCATTTATTCCAGTTTCCTCTCCCCAACCCCCTCTCTGATGAAGGGTCTAGGCCCAGAACGTCAGCTTTTGTGCTCCTGAGATGATGCGTGGCTTGCTGTGCTCATCCAGCTCCACACTTTGTTATCAAGGTTTGGAGGGATATGGGCCAGGAGCAGGCAGGTGGGACACGTTTAGTTCAGGGTTGTGTTCGGTACGGGCTGGTTGTACTGAAGGGTCTGTTTCTGTGCTGTATGACTCTATGACATATACTGCTACTCCTACAAGCTCCCTAACCAACACCTATACCTCCTTCTCAAATAGACTATCACCGGTGGCCACAACCATTTGTAGATCATGTATTTTTACCTGCCTTGCCCATACTTACATTGATCGGTATGTTCCATGCCATATAGACATGTGATTTGAAGTCATCCATCCAGACCTCAGCAGCTCGCAGGGCATTACGCTTGGCATAGTAATCAATATCGTTGTTGTATGGCTTCTTTGTGCGCTCGATGTGGGCCACTCGTGAGCATGGCAGGACCTCCATGCTGCCCCCGCACTGCCAGACCTGTGAGTGTGCGAACGTGTTTGGAATTAAGATCGTCAGAGTTTATTGGAACCAAAACGCAGAGTCAGCGAAGTGATACCACCCCACACATGGACCATCTCACAATACCAGACAATGACCATCGAGAGTTTCCAGGCTGTAAACAAACCAGTCGGTGGCTCTTTCACAATCTCCATGATAAGGAAACCTTGCATCTACACCAAGGCAGTATTTTTGCACTCAGGCTGCTGTTTCCAGCCTCAAACTGTGGTGGACCTCCCAGTTGAGAGCAGTGAGAGTGTTGGGGGAGGGGATGCACCCTGTTGGAGGAAGTGGTGGGAACTAGGGAAGGTAGGGGAGAGGAACCCCTCATCTGGCAAAAGAATTTAAGGCCGACTGATCATCCCCATGCGGGCACCCAGCATTTCGGCCATGTCCACAGATTGTAAAATACACGAGGATTCAAAGCCGCTGTGCACTCTGGGGCTCCTAACAGCCATTGCTCTCCCAGGCCCCACATTTCCACTCATGACCCCCAACTTTGAGAAGCCCTGATCTACAGGTAACTCCAGCCCAAACATCACAATCGAATCTTAACCCCCTCAGGGCCACAGGGGATGGGGCAATAATGATTGCTTTGCCAGCGCTACCATCAACCCAAGTTCTAGAAAAATTACTGACATAATATGAAAGAACGATTATTCCTCCAGTTACGTACGAAGTAATCACCTATCCTCTGAAGGATGGACAAATGGGGGGCAGTGTTAGGGAGCATGTTCCAACAACAAGACTAACTTACACATTTAAACACCTCCTGGACAGGCACATGGATGATATGGTACGCAGGGTAGTTTGATCTGACAGTAGGATAATAGGTCTGCACAACACCATGGGCCGAAGGGCCTGTTCTGTTCTATGTTCTTATCTTGAGATGGCCCCTTATAGGTAAATAAATGCCCCAAGGATCCTCACAAGGAACATTATGAAGCAAGAGGAGATACAGCCGTGTTGGGAAACACTAGGCTCATGTCATGGCCAAAGATCTGATGTCGAGGGGAGGTTTCAAGGCATTTCTTAAGGGAGGAAAGCAAGGAAGAGAATTGATGAGGGCGAGGGCAGGTGTCCCAGAACTTAGCACCAGAGTGTTAGAGTGATTAAAGTTCAGGCTGTAAAAGCCAACATGAAAAGTGCACTGATATCTTGTGCAGCTGGAGGTGATGGCAGAAGACGGGTATGGATGGGCCATGGAGGGATCTGAAACAAAGATGAGGATTTTAAAAATCAAAATCGCCAGGCGCGAACAAGTAGGGGAATCTAAAACTAGAGGGCATAGGTTTAAGGTGAGGGAGAGGGATACGAAAGAGGGAAGTGAGTGTTTGGAACAGGCTTCCACAGGTAGCGGTATAAGCGAGTATACTTTTGTAATTTAAGAAACATTTAGACAGGTAAATGGATAGAATAGGTATGGAGGGATATGGACCAAACACAGGCAAATAAGACTAGATCAGGGGAGGCAATGGCCTAGTGGTATTGTCACTGGACTGTTAATCCAGAGACCCAGATAATGCTCTGGGGACCTGGGTTCGAATCCTGCCAGGGCAGATGGCGGAATTTGAATTCAATAAATATCTGGAAGTAAGAATCTAATGATGACTGTGAATCCATTGCTGATTGTTGGGGGGAAAACCCATCTGGTTCACTAATGCCCTTTTAGGGAAGGAAACTGCCATCCTTACCTGGTCTGGTCTACATGTGACTCCAGACCCACAGCAATGGGGTTGACTCTCAACTGCAATTGGCCCCTGATGGGCAATAGATGCTGTCATCCCATGAATAAATAAAATAAAAATATTAATTGTGAAAACTGAGCAGCATGGTAAAGTTGGGCTGAAGGGCCTGTTTCCATGCTGTAAACCTCTATCAATCTGGTAAGCACAGGAGTAAAATGTGGAAAGATGACATGAAGCTTCAACATATACTGATGACCTGGCCCATCTTCTCACTCTGTGATACTTAAAGTTGCTCCTGGAATGGAGATATGGCTCACATAGTATTGAAGAATTCACCTCCTGGTATTTACATGCATACACTACCATCACAATCACTTCTGGATCTGGGCTCAAGCTAAGCAATCCAGATGTGCATTTCCCTCAGCATGTCATGCTTCAAAAGGTGAGAGCTCAGTGTGATGGAGACCGAGAACTTGCCAATGATTAGGTGACATGCTGTCATATGGTGATGATATCCTGAGCATATCCTTTAAAGGTATATCACACGCCTGCTGCGAGGCCTAACACAACAAAAGGGACTTGGTGAGAGTTAGGGCATGCACAGCAGAGCTTTGGGTAAAAATAAGACAAAGGACTGTGGAGGCAGGCCTGGCAGCATTTGAGAAACGAACACAGAGTTAACGTTTTGAGTCACAGGCATGCACAGCACAGAAACAGGCCCTTTGGTCCAACTCAGATATCCTAAATTAATCTAGTCCCATTTGCCAGCATTTGGCCCATGTCCCTCTAAGCCGTTCCTATTCATGTGCCCACCCAGATGCCTTTTAAATATCGTAATTGTACCAGGCTCCCCCACTTCCTCTGGCAGCTCGTTCCATACACACACCACCCTCTGCGTGAAAAAGTTGCCCCTTAGGTCCCTTTTAAATCTTTCTCCTCTCACCTTAAACCTACACCCTCTAGTTTTAGACTCCACTACCCTGGGGGAAAGACCTTGACCATTCACCCTCTCCATGCCCCTCATGATTTGAGAAACTTCTATAAGGTCACCTCACAGCCTCCAAAAACAGCCCCAGATATTCAGCCCGTCGCTATAGCTCAAACCCTCCAACCCTGGCCACATCTTTGTAAACCTTTTCTGAACTCTTTCAAGTTTCACAAAATCCTTCCTACAGCAGGGAGACCAGAATTGTACACAGTGTTCCAACAGTGACCTGACCAATGGCCTGGACATGACCTCCCAACTCTTATACACAATGCATTGACCAATAAAGGCAAGCATACTAAATGCCTTCTTCACTATCCTATCTACCTGGGACTCCACTTCCAAGGAACTCTGAGCCTGAATTCCAAGGTCAATGACTCTTCAAAGTTTTGAGTAGAATGTGGGAGGCAGACCATGTATTTGTTTGAATTGACATATCTAAAGTTAACAAAATGGAGATGTTCAACAGCAAGGAATTAAAAGGGGTTGGAAGAGGTGGAAATTGACATGGTTTCCATACGACACAGGCTACTGTTTTATGCACATAAATAAGCCTTGTATTAAGATTAAAAACCCTTTAACACAGCAGATAAGAATTTCAGAAGCACGCCTTAGGGCTTTTACACATTAATACCATATTGTGCTATCCTCCTCCAAACAGTTTGAATCAGATTTTTCTCAGATAAGAAAGATTTACAACTGTGCTATCTATTGAACTATTAGAATTTGTTCTGTGCTCTCAAAAGGTGAACATTATTAGAAATAAAATCAATGAAATTTGCCAGTGTAAGATGTCAGAGTGACTGGAGATTGTATCATTTCACACTGCTAATGCTATTAGACTTGCATATTACATTGAAAATTGAGTTGAAATACTATTAGATAGTAATTAAATTTGTTTTTTCGAGGTGGGATAGCTTTTAATCCATATGGCAAGCATGACGTTGCATCATGCTGTTCTCACAATTGGTTTCTTAATGAACTTCTTGCTTTAAATAATCAAAAGCCTATATCTCTCAGTCAATTCATTTCACAAGGAGCTGGAAGCAAAATCCATGCGACAGTTCAAAAAGAACAGTCTGACTGATGATTTGCGAGTCTTCGAGCTGGAGGTTCTTTGGCAGTATTTTCATCCCTCTGTCAGTAGGCACTGTTATTATAGGAGAATAGAGAAAGCTCAGGAATGAAGAGATGAATTAATGCACTGGATTTCACTCCTCCATTACATCAATAGGCGGCACTGGGGCTAATCGACCTGAACAGAGACAGAGACAGAGAGAGAGAGAGAGAAAGAGAGAGGGGGAGAGAGAGCCTTTACGTTACAAAAGTAGCTGCAAAAAGCAAATTGGTGAAGGTCCTTGCCTCTAAGGAATCTGTGAATAATTCCAAATTGCAATTACATTAGTGAAGCAAGACAATTTATTTATGTAGAGTTGCTGAAGCATGGAGTGTTTGAAACAAAGATGATTGCTGTATGTTTTTATACACTTTCCCCTTAAAAAATTTGAGGTTTTGATCAGGCCAGTAAAATTTTGATGGTTCATTCCAACAGGCAGAATACACTGAATGATCCCCATTCTGCAATGTATACATCTACAGAGCTGTCATCAACAACAGCTCACATTGATGTGGCATCTTTAACACTGCAGAAGGATGAACAATGTGGGTGTGTAATGCCAACCACTACTAAACATATGGTTGGCAGACAGTTACCACCTTTCTAACATAGTAACCGAGTCTACAGGGGCTACTTGGTCCAAACAGATCAAGGAAAATAGACAGATATTGTTACTTGGGCTGTGAGGAGACCGAGATGGTTGATCTGTCTTCCTCAAAAGCCCTTCCTTATAAATGCCATCAGGTTCGGTTGAGTTCGATGCCATCTTCAGCATTAGCCTTTTCAGTGCCATTATCTTATATCTCAAAAATGACCCAAGGCACCTCACTGAAAGGGATTGAGATGGACCTAGGGGGAGTTTAGCCAGGGATATGACTGAATTGCTGAGAGGACTTCACAACTGAAAACATTCTCAATGCAGAAGCAGGCTAATAGTCTAAGTAGCCAGTGTTGGCATTTACCCTTGACATAAACAATTTACGGATTAAATGTCCATGTCAAGGTAAAGGGTAGTTTGTGACCTTCAGGCGCAAAAATTCCAACTCCTCCATGACCTTCTCTCATCTTCCACAGGCTCAAATGTCAGCTCCACAACTGCCTGCATCCCAACTCTGTCAACCGCCTCCTTTTGGATCAATGCTGCTATGCTTGTTGAGGTATGTTGACTCCCATGTCTGGCCAAAATATTTTACAAATTAACCTATTTTTCCAATCAACCTGTTCACACCCCTGGAGGAGGTAGGACTTGAACCCAGACCTCCATGTTCAGGGCGAGAGACATGACCAGTGCACAGGTTTGGCAGTGCTGACAGTTCAAAACCCTTATTCCAGCCTTCAAATCCCTTTCTGGCCTTGTCCCTCCCTGCCTCTGTCACCTCCTCCCGTCCCCTCCATCCCCTCCCTGTCTCTGTCACCTCCTCCAGTCCCTTCCACCCCTTCCCTGTCTCTGTCACCTCCTCCAGTCCCTTCCACCCCTTCCCTGTCTCTGTCACCTCCTCCTATCCCCTCCATCCCCTCCCGGTCTCTGTCACCTCCTCCTGTCCCCTCCACCCCCTCCCTGTCTGTCACCTCCTCCTGTCCTTTCCATCCCCTCCCTGTCTGTCACCTCCTCCTGTCCCCTCCACCCCCTCCCTGTCTCTGTCACCTCCTCCAGTCCCCTCCACCCCCTCCCTGTCTCTGTCACCTCCTCCTGTCCCCTCCACCCCCTCCCTGTCTCTGTCACCTCCTCCAGTTCCCTCCACCCCCTCCCTGTCTGTCACCTCCTCCTGTCCCCTCCAGCCCCTCCCTGTCTCTGTCACCTCCTCCAGCTCAACAACTCTCTGAGATTCCTTCTTTCTCCCCAATATGGTTTCTTGGTCAGCACTAACTTTAATTTCTTCATAAATATACCTTCGATTGGTTAGGCGTGAAGCTCCAGAAATCCCATCTTAAACCTCTCTGCCTTTGTATTCCTCTCTCCACAAGCACTACAAAACATTTGATACCTCACCTCAGTCGCTATGTCTCTGGTCCCTCTCCTAATGTTTTGTATTTGACTGTGTCAGATTTTCATCAGTTTACAGTCCTTTGAAGCACTTCAGGTCATTCAAATCTCTGAAATACACTACAATTAAATAGAAGTATCATTATTTCTACATACAGCATCACTAATTGTAGTTAACTGTTAATTTTATGCCTGAAATTTAAATCTGAGATTGATAAATTTTTGTTTAGCAAGAGTATTAAGGGATATGGGCAAACAGATATGGAGTTAGGTCACAGGTCAGCCATGATCTCATTAAATGGTGGAACAGGCACAAGATGCTGAACAGCTTACTCCAGTGGAGGGGACACGAGGAGGTGACAGAGACAGGGAGGGGGTGGAGGGGACTGGAGGTGGTGACAGAGACACGGAGGGGGTGGAGGGGACAGGAGGAGGTGACAGAAACAGGGAAGGGATGGAGGGGACAGGAGGAGGTGACAGAGACAGGGAGGGGTGGAGGGGACTGGAGGAGGTGACAGAGACAGGGAGGGGCTGGAGGGGACAGGAGGAGGTGACAGAGACAGGGAGGGGTGGAGGGGACTGGAGGAGGTGACAGAGACAGGGAGGGGGTGGAGGGGACAGGAGGAGGTGACAGAGACAGGGAGGGGGTGGAGTGGACAGGAGGAGGTGACAGAGACAGGGAGGGGGTGGAGGGGACTGGAGGAGGTGACAGAGACAGGGAGGGGGTGGAGGGGACAGGAGGAGGTGACAGAGACAGGGAGGGGGTGGAGGGGACAGGGAGGAGGTGACAGAGACAGGGAGGGGGTGGAGGGGACAGGAGGAGGTGACAGAGACAGGGAGGAGGTGGAGGGGACAGGAGGAGGTGACAGAGACAGGGAGGGGATGGAGGGGACTGGAGGAGGTGACAGAGACAGGGAGGGGGTGGAGGGGACTGGAGGAGGTGACAGAGACAGGGAGGGGATGGAGGGGACTGGAGGAGGTGACAGAGACAGGGGAGGGGGTGAAGGGGACAGGAAGAGGTGGAGGGGACTGGAGGAGGTGACCGAGACAGGGAGGGGGTGGAGGGGACAGGACGAGGTGACAGAGTTAAGCCATTCAACTATTATTTCAATCAGACATATAAAGGTAAGACTTCCAAACACAAAATACAAAAGATTCAGTGATCATCTGGAAACCAATTCCCAGACAACGGCCCCTTTACAACAAAACAGTAAACTTGTCCCCCAAACACAGGCACGGCCTGATGTCACCCATGGGCGTGGGACATTTAATTTCGCCTCCCCCCTTGTAATGGATGGCAAATCATCATGCATATACATACCTTACTCCAGGAATACGGAGCTCAATCTAACACAACAATCCAATCAGTGTTGGAGACAATCCCTTTACAACCAAAATAATCATTGGTGAATGTACTCGTTCCTGTAAGGCCCTCTGTTAAATATTTTATATGTTATATTTGGGGGTGGCTCAGTGGTTAGCACTGCAGCCTCACAGCACCAGGGGCCAGGGTTCGATTCCAGCCTCAGGCGACTGTCTGTGTGGAGTTTGCACATTCTCCCCATGTCTGTGTGGGTTTCCTCCAGTTTCCTCCCACAGTCCCAAGATGTGCAGGTTAGGTGGTTTGGCCGTGCTAAATTGCCCATAGTGTTCAGGGATGTGTAGATTAGTTGGATTATAGGGGGAATGGGCCTGGGTGTGATGCTCTGAGGGTCAGTGTGGACTTTTTGGGCTGAAGGGCTTGTCTTCATGCTGTAGGGATTCTATGATTTTACAGACCTCAGAGCATTGCCAAGGTGGCACCAGCTACTAAGCGAGTGACCTGTTTATTTGCAAGAAAACGTCTGCAATCACAACCCATCCGCATGAATTATCCAGTCATTATCCAGCCTTAACCAATCAAATATAGCCAACACAGATCGGATAGCAGCCTTGCCTAATCAAACACAGATCAATTAAACCATTGAGTGCTCAAGTCAGTTTCACACAATAGGCATCATCTTTTGTGGTGACAAAAGCTACTGGAGTATAATTGTTGATAAGGCTCTAGCTCTGGATCAGTCATCCTTGTGTATACAGAAATTTGAGACAGATAGATACATTCTTGATAAGTCGCAGAATCAAGGATTACAGGGAAAGGGCAGGATTGTGGATGTGAGAAATGTTGGATTAGCCATGATCCTAGTGAGTGACAGAGCAGGTTTCAGGTGCTAATTGGTCTACTTCTGCCTCTATTTCTTCCAGTTTTATCTCCTTCACTGTCTATTCAAATGACTTGATAAAATGTTGAAATGACCCAAATAGTCTCACTGTCCTCTGCTGTCTCCTGCAAACGCGTCCTTCTTCAAAAACGTACCTCAATCTTTTTTGAACATTCCTATTGAAGCTGCTTCCACTTTCAGGCAGCACATTCCTGATGATGACAGGCCTTTACATGAAATAATTTTTCCTTATTCCCACTTTGTTTGTTTTGTCAATGATTTTTCCATTTGTGTTACTACCTCTCCTGTCTTTGGAAAGATTAGCTTATAATTTATTTGACCAGCAGGTATACACATACCAGACAACTAATCCAAATCACCACCGCGAATGAGCTAGTACTGGAAGCTGGAATCTAGAAAGACTTCTGAATACCAGCAAAGTGGATGAAATTGCAGACAGTAAGAACATAGAACAGAAAACGAAGAACATTACAGCACAGTACAGGCCCTTCGGCCCTCAATGTTGTGCCGACCTGTCATACCCATCTGAAGCCCATCTAACCTACACTATTCCATGTACGTCCATATGCTTATCCAATGACGACTTAAATGTAGTTAAAGTTGGCGAATCTACTACCGTTGCAGGCAAAGCGTTCCATTCCCTTACTACTCTCTGAGTAAAGAAACTACCTCTGACATCTGTCCTATATCTTTCACCCCTTAATTTAAAGCTATACCCCCTCGTGCTCGCCGTCACATCCTAGGAAAAAGGCTCTCCCTATCTAACCCTCTGATTATTTTATATGTTTCAATTAAGTCACCTCTCAACCTTCTTCTCTCTAATGAAAACAGCCTCAAGTCCCTCAGCCTTTCCTCGTAAGACCTTCCCTCCATACCAGGCAACATCCTAGTAAATCTCCTCTGCACCCTTTCCAAAGCTTCCACATCCTTCTTATAATGCGGTGACCAGAACTGTACGCAATACTCCAAGTGCAGCCGCACCAGAGTTTTGTACAGCTCCAGCATAACCTCTTGCTTCCGGAAATCGATCCCTCTATTAATAAAAGCTAAAACACTGTATGCCTTCTTAACAGCCCTGTCAACCTGGGTGGCAACTTTCAAGGATCTGTGTACATCGACACCGAGATCTCTCTGCTCATCTACACTACTAAGAATCTTACCATTAGCCCAGTACTTTGCCTTCCGGTTACTCCTACCAAAGTGCATCACCTCACACTTGTCTGCATTAAACTCTATTTGCCACCTCTCAGCCCGGTTCTGCAGCTTATCTATGTCTTTCTGCAACCTACAGCATCCTTCGTCACTATCCACAACTCCATCGACCTTAGTGTCATAAGTACGAATGGGGGTCATTAAGGTGCACTGGTATTGGAAGAAGATATCACTCTGCAGTCACTCAGCAGCTTATGATCCAATAGAATTGTCTCTTTGGAAGCAAAAACAAGACCACAGATTACTAGCTGAGTGGCTGTGAATTGGGAGAGGAGAGTGTGCAGTGGGATCTAGGTCTCCTTGTGCACCAGCTGCAGGTGCAGCAGGCAGTAAGGAAGGTAAATGGTATGTTGGCCTTCATTGCAAGAGGTTTCAAGTACAAGAGCAGGGATGTGTTGTGGCCTTGGTAAGACCACATCTGGAAACCTGTGTGCAATTTTGGTCTCCTTTTCTGAGGAAGGATGCTCCTGCTCTTGAGGGAGTGCAACAAAGGTTTACCAGGCTGATTCCAGAGATGGTGGGTCTGACGTATGAGGAGAGATTGACTAGGTTTGGATTATTTTGCTTGAGTTCAGATGAATGAAGGGGGATCTCATAGAGACTTATAAAATTCTAACAGGACTGGACAGGGTAGATGCAGGAAGGATGTGTCCAGAACCAGGGGTCACAGTATGAGGATTTGGGGTAGATGATTTAGAATGGAGATGAGGAAACATTTCTTCACCCAAACAGTGGTAAGCCTGTGGAATTAACAGCAAGTAGTTGATGCTAAAACATTGAATGTATTCAAGAGGCGGCTAGATACAGCACTTGGGGCGAATGGGATCAAAGGTTATGGGGAGAAAGCAGGATTAGGCTACCGAGTTGGATGATTAGCCATGATCGTGATGAATGACAGAGCAAGGCTTGAAGGGCTGAATGGCCTCCTCCTGCTCCTATTTTCTACGTTTCTGGGTTTCTATGTCGCGACTGATGCACTTTTTCTCAAAGAACATGTTGCAATTTAAGTGGCATGGAGATTGAGCCATAGGGATGCGCTGAATCTTTTGTGTTTTAATTCCCTCGCTGCACGGATAACTTCCTCCCACAAGGAAAAGGGTTCTGCTGCTGATGTCAACCATAAACAAAAATGGGTAGATGTTGATGGGAATAAAAAGGGCAAAGCTGTAAAACGCACTTCCATTTTAGACGAAATCAGAGTTAACCGCTGTGCAGCCAAGTTCTCTTCTGAAGGGAACACATCATTTTAAGAGGAGGTTATACGCACTTCTCTCCCAATTTTAACTCTCAAAAATTGGGCTGGTCAGACCCACAGTTACACCCCGTTCTCCTCTTCATTCTATTCAACTGAAAAGAGCAGAGTGTGCTGGCAAAGGACACAAACCAAGCCCTTTTTACTTTCAGTACAAACTCTATCGCCTCAATCCTAACTCCAGCCTTCCACCTAGCAACTACCTGAGGCTGAGGCGAACAGTTTGCAACCTCCACGTCCTGCCTGAGTCCAAACTGAGTTCACAATCCCTCACTCTCCTCACCTGCAGGATCAGCCTCAACTCTCTCTCAGAAGAGGAATCCTTACAGTGTGGAAACAGGCCATTTAGCCCATCAAGTCCACACCAACCCTCACAAACATCCCACCTAGGCCCAGAAACCCCTACCCTATCTCAGCCTCCCATCTCCAGCCCCTGCTGATGAACCTTTTAATCCGGTTATCTCCAGACTGGACTCTTCCTGTGCTTTTCTGGCTTCACATCTAACACTCTCCATGACCTTGAGTTAATGCTCTGTCAACAGTTCAGAACTCACAGCATGTCCTGTTGACCTATCACCCAACATGCTGACCTATATTAGTTCCCATTCCAGTACGGTCTTTCTTTTCAAACACTCATCCTTATCACTGAAATCCCTAAAGTGGCGTCCATCCCCTGCTCCGTCATCCTTCCCTATCTCAATTACCCCTCGGGATAGTATACAGCAATGAAAATAGCTTCTATTTGACCTGGCACCTTCATTGTAGTAAAATGGTTCAACATGCTTCAGAGATGAGGGCTCTCAAACAGCATCTGACATACGGTTCACGGCTCAAGACGGCAGCGGTGGAATATTCCGGCTCCTCAACCTATTTTTAGTGTTCCTCAGGGAGCACAACATGGGATCTCCACCTCCCAGTTTCTCCCCAGTGTAATGCTGTGCTGGGTGGGTGGTGAGACTTAGAAAACAGAGGTTCTGTGGACCACCAAATCTTATTGTCCATCATAAAGAAAAAGTTGGCGATTTAACAATGGTGAATGATCTGAGTGCAAATCAAGGTCAGCGACTTGGCATCAATGATTAGCTTACAAACATACAAACAAGTAACACGACAAAACCAACTGGCCCTTCCAGCCTGCTAGACTTTTCAATAACATTACAGCTAATCTGATTTTAACCTCAACTCTACATTCCTACAGGAGCAAAGTGCCACAGATGCTGGAATCTGTACTGAAAACTAAAAATGCTGAAAATCACAGCGCGTCAGGCAGCATCCATGGACAGAGAGAGCAAGCTAACGTTTTGAGTCTAGGTGACTCTTCTTCAGAGCTGATGTGACATGTAGAGGGGACAATAGTTACATATTAGGGATGGAGTGCTGGGGGAGAAAGGGTGTTGATAATGCACATTTAGTGTGAGAATGGCAGAAATTCCTGCATATCCCTGATAATCTTTCACCCCTTCGGTCATCATGAGCCTATCTTGCTCTGCCTTAAAGTTATTTGAAGATTCTATACCCGCTATCTTTTGAGGAAGGGAATTCCAAAGACTGAGGACCCTCTGAGAGAAAAATGTTTCCTCATCATTATTTTAAATGGGCAACCCCTAACTTTTAGACAGTGATCCCTCATTCTCTCCCACAAGAGGAAACATCGGCCCAGCTAACTCCCCTCAGGATCTTACAAGTTTCAATTAAATCACCTCTGAATCTTTTGAAACTCCGGAGGATACAAGGTTAGTCTGTCTAGCTTTTCCTCACAAGGCAATCTGCTTATTCCAGGGATTCATGGAGTAAACCTTCTCTGGGCCTGCTTCTAATGTGTTCACATTCTTAGCAAGTTGGCAGGCTCTCTCTTGCTTCAAACCCTTTACCTCCATCTCCTTGCTCTTTCAAGATGCTTCTTAAAACCTACAGGATCAAGGGTTAAGTGGCCTATCCTCAGTTCATATGTTTGTACATTTGTAACATCCGAATCCCGTGGATTTCTAGTCTAGTGACATTACCATGTGGTGCTCATCTCTCAGGAAACATCTGCAGAGGTGCTGGTGTTGGACTCGGGTGGACAAAGTCAGAAGCCACACGACGCCATGGTGACTAGGAAACATCTGAGATACTCCCAGGGGATTATTACTCACTCAGAATCTTTGTGTTGGAAAGGATTCAAAGTACTGATGTCCTTTATAGAATGTAGACAACAATTGATGGGCAGAGGGATCTGGGTGTACAGGTACACTGGTCACTGAAAGTGACAACAGGTAGAGAAGATCATCAAGAAGACATACAGCATGCTTGTCTTCATCGGCCCAGGGCATTCAGTTTAAAAATTGGCAGGTAATGTCGCAGCTTTATAGAACCTTAGCTGGGCCACATTTGGGATATTGTGTTCAATCCTGGTCACTACACCACCAGAAGGATGTGACGGCTTTGGAGAGGGTACAGAAAAATATTACCAGAATGTTGCCTCATATGGAGGGCATTAGCTATGAGGAGAGGTTGGAGAAACTTGGGTTGCTCTCACTGGAACGACAGAGGTCGAGCGGGGACCTAATAGAGATCTACAAGATTATGAAGGGCATGGATAGAGTGGACAGTCAGAAGCTTTTTTCCCAGGGTGGGAGAGTCAGTTACTCAGGGCCATAGGTTTAAGGTGTGAGAGGCAAGGTTTAAAGGTGATGTATGAGGCAAGCCTTTTACACAGAGGGTAGTGGGTGTCTGGAACTCGCTGCCCGGAGAGGTAGTGAAAGCAGATATGACAGTAATTTTTAAAGGGTGCCTTGACAAACACATGAAAAGGGTGGGGATATGGGGGATGGGGGGTGTTTAGTTGTGACGGGCAGCATGTTGGTACAGGTTGGAGGGCCGAAGGGCCTGGTTCCTGAGCTGTAATTTTCTTTGGGCTTTGTTCTTTTGATGTACAAGGCTTTAAAGAAATGGTGAAACAACAGAAAAAACATTTAACGTCCATCACAAGCTGAATTACACCCAGAAACCACATCTATCTTACCCAAGGTGGTCTTTAAACTTTGGTCATAAACAACTGAGCTTTGTTCAACTGGCCCAGTCTCTAATGACAGACATTTGTAAGTCTTATTAAATCCTTTATCAAAACTCAAGTGTGACAAAGTCCTAAACCTGTCCTTTAAAATTTACTGTGCAAGCATAAATGCCACTTTTCAATGCAGTGTCACAGTGCAAGGAATTGATCAAAACCATCCCATTATGTTGGGAAACATAAAATTTTTTTGTAATAAAATCTAAGATTACATACACAGCAATTCACATCTTTTAACATAATAGGAGCTTTTACTTGTCAGATTTTTGTTTCTTCATTAATAATTCAGGGTTGAGGGATACTTTGCTCTGTGAAGTTTATCTTTTATATGTCTTGGTAATTCTATCCTTGCTTACGAGCTTTCCTCCTCAAAATCACAAATTCCCACCACACACAGGCCAGTTCAATATCCACCAGATACAGCCTAGACCCTCCCTCACACGGATTTAATGGGATTGCGCCAATGTTGTGAGTGCCTCGAGGAATAGTTGGGTTACTGATATTAATTCGCCGTTTTTAACCATACATGCTACATAAAATCACAAAACCGAGGCCCATTCTCAGCGAGCTTCCAAACAAAGATTGCTATGCTGTTACAGCTAACAGAATGTGAATGTCCAGTACCTGGATCACCATTATTATCTATAGTGGCTGACGGAGGTCACAGGCAGTCAACATCACTGAGATGAAATCCAGTAACTTTGATAGGTCTGTCCCCCCGGGATACACACCAAAACAAACATCGACTGTGTATGGAGGGGCTTTGGGAAGGGAATCCTCAATTGGACCCAACTACTCTACACTAACATCGTTAGCGCAGTCTCAATCAACGGGTGGGAATCGAAAGCTTCCGGATCCAATCCAGCATCGGGCAGGGCTGCTCACTCTCTCCTTGTTTGTATGTTGCATACAGCCCTTTGTTGAGTACATCAGGAAGGATGCAAGCCTGAGAGAGGCTATCTATTCCAGGTAGCAGTGGCCTGCAGGCCAAAAGCCTCCCCATGTTGCTGTTTTCTGCTCAGGTTTGCTGTCTGTGCACTGACTCATGAGCATTTGCGACCAGTTCAAACTAGCCTCAGGGACCAAGGTAAATTGAGGCACGAGTGAGGCCGTGTTCTTTGGGAACTGGGTCAGCCAATCCTTTATCCCCTACACTGACAGGGAAGATTACCTGAAAGTGCTTGGAATATGATTCAGAGAGAAAGAGGTGTGAAAAGGAACTTGGGAGGAGTATATCCCCAAGGTGAGGCAAAAACTAGGTGCTGCTTGCCCTCCATTGTGGGTGAAATCCTGGTCATCGGGTGTGAGGTAGTCTCTCTGTTGTTCTACATGGTGTGGGTCTGGCCTATTTCCCAAAACTGTGCCATTGTCGTCACCTTCCGCTTCATCTGGTAGTCTAAGATGGACCCCAGGGACACCATGTACAAAGCTCTGAATAACGGGGGCGAAGAACATTCCTGATGTTGCCCTCATCCTGATGACCACCTTTGTGCATGGCTGCCTCAAGCTGTTTGTGGACCCTCAACACACAGATACCAAGTGTCATGACGTACTGAGGTTCTACCTGTCCCTGGTGTTGTGAACGACGGGCCTGGCCTCACTGCCGCAGGATGCTCCAAGTAGTTGGACCGTTCTTATCCTTTGCCCTTTGTGGAGAAATTGGCAAAGGAAAACATTGCGTCCTTGAGACCCTGCAGGAAAAGGAGAGAGTGGATCCTGTTGCGTGGCTCCCTGAGCAGACTGTCAAGGTTATTTGACAGAATGCCTCATCACCAGAGCTCTCCAACAAGCAACAAAACATCATGTGGCTGCTGGTGAGATCATGTAAGACCCATCATGAATGCCCAGGCTCTCTGCCCTCAAAGTGGCTGCAGGGGTTCTGAAGGAGGGTCACCGGCTCCCAAAATGTTAAATCTGTTTTCTCTCCACAGATGCTGCCAGACCTGCTGAGTTTCACCAGAATTTTTTGTTTCTGATTTCCAGCATCCGCTGTTCTTTGGTTTCATTGTTTCGAAGTTATCCTGTAACTTTATAAAAAACTGATTAGGTCACAACTAGTTTACTGCGTGGAATTCTGATCACCACATTATAGGCAGGATGGGAGGGTGCAAAAGAGATGTTCCATGATGCTGCCTGGGCTGGAAGCTCTGAGCTTCAGCAATGATTAGAGAGATTGGAGTTGTTTTTCCCTGGAACTGTGAAGGTTGAGGGGGATCCGATAGATGTGTGCAGGATTATGAAGAGTGTAGATAAGATGGATAGGAAGGGACTTTGTTCGATTCTTAGAGGCATATATACCCTGAGGGTGTGGATTTAAGGTAAGATGTAGAACGTTTACAGGAGAGATCAAGGGATATGGTTTCATTCTGAGTGGCTGGAGTCTGGAACTCACTGCCTGAAAGAATTGACAAGGTCAGAAGACACACAAGATTATAGTCCCAGAGGTTTGTTTGAAACCACAAGCTTTCAAAACTTCACCTCTTGAAGGGGCAGTTCTTTGAAAGCTTGTGATTTCAAACAAACCTGCTGGACGAGAACCTGGTATCGTCTGACTTCTGACCATGTCCACCCCAGGCCAACACCAGCAGATCCACATCATGAGGGAGTTGAATCAGAAACTCTCATAATATTTGAGCAGTGTTTAGGTATTTATTAGTCCCCTTACCATAAGGGGTTATGGACAAAGAAGATGGGATTAGTGCAGTCAGATCTTTGTTGACCTGCATGGGCACAATGGGCCGAATGGCTTACTTATGCACTGTCATCATCTATGGCACCACTCTCTTTAATCAATACTTCAATTTATCTTTTTGAATATCTTCTGAGATAGCCTGGTGACCAGTTTTCTTTGATTATGTCACAGTGATGTGCCTTGAAACGTGTTACTTTTTTGAAAGGTTTTATATAAATGCTGGATGCTGTTGTATGCACATGCCAGGGAAAACAAATGGAATACTGAGCTGTCCCAGATGATTTATACAACAGCGTGGTTAGTGTGTGTATGTGTATTCATATGTAGCTGCCCAATTTGTACCATGATTAATTTTCCTTTTCAGAACCTCACCCACAATATTTCTAGGGATTTATAATAAAGTATAAATTCACTGTTTCAAGTCAAAACGAAACACAACATCGAATAATGATCCTATCTGGAGTCTGGAGATGTTACAAGTACACTTCAATAATAGAATGCTAGCTGCTGTGCCTTATGGTATGTTTTAATCATTGCTGCAGAAATCAAAGAGCTGTCTGGCTGTGTTTACTGATGCCACATAAATGATAAGACCATAAGATATAAGAGCAGAATTAGGCTATTCACCCCACTGAGTTTGCTCCGCCATTCCATCATGGCTGATATGTTTCTCAACCCCATCCATCTGCCTTCTTCCTGTAATCCTTGATTCCCTTACTAATCAAAAACCTATCTATGGTAGATCAGATTAGATTCCCTACAGTGTGGAAACAGGCCCTGTTTTTGTCTTAAGTACACCCAATGACCTGGCCTCCATAGCCCTCTGTGTGAATAAGTTCCACACGACTCACCACCCTCAGGCTGAACAAATTCCTCCTCATCTCAGTACCAAAGGGTTGTCCCTGCACTCTGAGGCTGTGCCCTTGGGTCCCAGTCTCTCCTACTATTGGAAACATCTTCTCCACGCCCTCTTTACCCAGGCCTGTCAGTATTCTGTAAATTTCAATCTGATCCCCCCCAAATCCTCCTACCCTCCATCAATTGTTGACCCTGAATCCTCAACTGCTCCTCATTCAACAATTAGGCAATGCCTTGAGCATTCAGCATAAAACAGACAAGAATGATCATGGGATGCAGTGGCAGTGTCCCTTTCCCCAGGCCAGAAAGTCCCAGTTGCCCTGGAATTGTTTTATAATATTTCTTAGCAGGTTGATTAAATAACGGCAGTTTCCTTCCCTAAAGGGCATTTGTGAGCTGGATGGATTTTTCCTGACATTCAACACTAGTTTCATGGTCATCGTTAGACATTTAATTCCCCATTTTAAATGAATTTGAATTCCACCATCTGCTACGGTAGGATTCAAGGCAAAATCCCCAGAACATTCCCTGGGTCTTAGGATATTGCTTTGTTCTGGATGGTGTCAAGCCTCTTGAATGTTTGTTGGGGCTGCACGCATCCAGGGCAAGTGGGGAGTATTCCATCACTCTCCTGCCTTGTGCCTTGTAGATGATGGAAAGGCTTTGGGGAGTCAGGAGGTGTGTTACTCGCTGCAGGATTCCCAGCATCTGATCTGCTCTTGTAGCTACAGTGTATATATGGTATGTTCAGTCCCTGATTAATGGTAACCCCCCCCCCCAAGATGTCGTTAGTGGAGGACTCAGCAAGAGTGCTGACATTGGATGTCAAGAGGCAATCTCGATATTCTCTCTGAAAAAGAGGAATAGAAAAGGCAAGATTAGGGAGCCATGGATGACAGGTGAAATTGTGAAACTAGCCAAGAGAAAAAAGAAAGCATACATGAGGTCTAGGCGACTGAAGACAGATGAAGCTTTGCAAGAATATCTGGAATGTAGAGCGAATCTGAAAAAAGGGATTAGGAGGGCTAAGAGAGGACATGAGATATTGCTGGCAAACATGGTTAAGGAAAATCCCAAACCCTTTTATTCATATATAAAGAGCAAGAGGGTAACTAGAGAAAGGATTGGCCCACTTAAGGACAAAGAAGGAAAGTTATGCGCTGATTCAGAGAAAATGGGTGACATTCTTAACGAGTACTTTGCATCAGTATTCACCAAGGAGAGGGACATGACGGATGTTGAGGTTAGGGATAGATGTTTGCTTACTCTAGGTCAAGTTGACATAAGGAAGATGGAAGTGTTAGGTATCCTAAAGGACACTAAGGTGGACAAGTCCCCATGGGATCTATCCCAGGTTACTGAGGGAAGTGAGAGAGGAAATAGCCGGGGCCCTAACAGATATCTTTGCAGTGTCCTTGGACACGGGTGAGGTCCGAGAGGACTGGAGACTTGCTAATGTTGTCCCCTTGTTTAAAAAGGGCAGCAAGGATAATCCAGGTAATTATAGACCGGTGAGCCTGACGTCAGTGTTAGGGAAGCTACTGGAGAAGATACTGAGGGATGGGATCTATTCCCATTTGGAAGAAAATGGGCTTATCAGTGATAGGCAACATGGTTTTGTACAGGGAAGGTCATGTCTTACCAACTTAATAGAATTCTTTGAGGATGTGACAGAGTTGATTGATGAGGGAAAGGCTGTAGATGTCATATACATGGGCTTCAGTAAGGCATTTCATAAGGTTCCCCATGGCAGGCTGATGGAGAAAGTGAAGTCACTTGGGATCCAGGGTGTGCTAGATAGATGGATAAAAAAACTGGTTGGGCAGCAGGAGACAGAGGGTAGTAGTAGAAGGGAGTTTCTCAAATTGGAGACCTGTAACCAGTGGTGTTCCACAGGGATCTGTGCTGGGACCACTGTTGTTTGTGATATATGTAAATGATCTGGAGGAAGGTGTAGGTGGTCTGATCAGCAAGTTTGCTGATGACACTAAGATTGGTGGAGTAGCTGATAGTGAAGGGGACTGTCAGAAATTACAGCAGAATATAGATAGACTGGAGAGTTGGGCAGATAAATGGCAGATGGAGTTCAATCTGAGCAAATGCGAGGTGATACATTTTGGAAGATCAAATTCAAGGGTGAACTATACAGTAAATGGAAAAGTCCAAGGGAAAATTGATGAACAGAGAGATCTGCGCGTTCAGGTCCATTGTTCCCTGAAGGTGACAACGCAGGTCAATAGAATGGCCAAGAAGGCATATGGCATGCTTTCCTTCATTGGGCGGGGTATTGAGTACAAGAGTTGGCAGGTCATGTTGCAGTTGTATAGGGCTTTGGTTCGGCCACATTTGGAATACTGTGTACAGTTCTGGTCGCCATATTACCAAAAGGATGTGGATGCTTTGGAGTGGGTGCAGAGGAGGTTCACCAGGATGTTGCCTGGTATGGATGGTGCTGGCTATGAAGAGAGGTTGAATAGATTAGGATTATTTTCATTAGAAATACGGAGATTGAGGGGGGACCTGATTGGGGTCTACAAAATCATGAGGGGTATAGACAGGGTGGATAGCAAGAAGCTTTTTCCCAGAGTGGGGGACTCAGTTACTAGGGATCATGAGTTCAAAGTGAGAGGAGGAAAGTTTAAGGGAGATATGCGTGGCAAGTTCTTTACACAGAGGGTGGTGGGAGCCTGGAATGCGTTGCCAGCGGAGGTGGTAGACGCAGACACGTTAGCGTCTTTTAAGATATATCTGGACAGGTACATGGATGGGCAGGGAGCAAATGGACACAGACCGTTAGAAAATAGTGACAGGTTAGACAGTGGATCTTGATCGGCGCAGGCTTGGAGGGCCGAAGGGCCTGTTCCTGTGCTGTAGGTTTCTTCGTTTCTTTGTTTCTCTGTATCTCCTTTAACTTTCCCCCTTTTGACTAAAACTTACCTCTCCTCATTATGAACATTTCTACCCTGGAAAAAAGACTCTAGATGTCCCTTCTATCCATGTCTCACATAATTTTGTAAATTGTATCAGGTAGTCCCTTCACCTCCAATGTTCAAATGAAAACAAACCAAGTTTTTTTCAATTTCTCCTCACAGTTAATACCCTCCAAAACAAGCAACATCCTGATAAGAGAAGAAGGCTCTAGGCCCGAAACATCAGCCTTCCTGCTCCTCTGATGCTGCTTCACTTGCTGTGTTCATCCAGCTCCAAACCTTGTTATCCCAACATCCTAGTAAAGCTTTTCTATACCCTCTCCAAAGCCTCTGCATCCTACTGGTACTGTTGCAATTGTTTCAGTGTTATCTTTTACACTAATGTACTACACTCCCTCATCATTGAGGATGGAGGTATTTGTGGAACTTCCTCCTTTAGTGATTTGTTTAATTTTCCCACATGATTTCCAACTGCAGATGAGAGGACTACAGCTCTTGGAGCTGATCAGTAGGAGATGACAAACTGAGGCACCTTCTGCCGTCTTAGGTGAAAATGTAAGACATCACAAAACTATTTGGAAAATGAGGAGGAGATAACATTAACCCTACTAGCAACATCTCTGTAACTCTGCATTTTCCCATGGTTAACCCACTTAACCCGCATGCCACAAACATCATGGGCAATTTATCATGGCCAATCCACCCTAACCAGCACATCATTGGACTGTGGGAGGAAACCAGGGCACCCAAAGGAAACCCATGCACACACAGAGAGAACATGCAAACTCCACACAGACAGGGACCCAAGTGTAGAATTTGATCTGGGTCCCTGGTGCTATGAGGCAGTGGTGCTCACCACTGAGCCACACTGCCACCCACAGTTAGGGATGGGCAGTAAATGCTAGGCCTAGCCAATGACAGCAATATGCTGCAAATGAATAAAAAAAAATCACACTAATGTTTGTGGGAGCTTGCTGTTCACATCCGTCGTCATGTTGTCAACATTAAAACAATGGCTTGTTTTCACTGGCTATAACCTACTTTGAGACATTCCATCATTGTCCAAAGTGCTATAGAAATCCAAGAATTTATTTACCACCAAATGGGTCAGTTTCAGAGTCAGTCTCACTCTTATCCAACCAGCATCAATTAAACACCCGTCCCTTGGGGAAATGGTCTTGTGTTGCAGTGGGTGGAGTCCCTTGGGTAGAACTTCTGTATTCACTCTGGAAGTTGTTGGCCAAGGAAGGTGCATTAATGATGCGGCAGAGATAACAAGGTGTAGAGCTAGATGAACACAGCAGGCCAAGCAGTATTAGAGGAGCAGGAAGGCTGACGTTTCGGGCCTAGACCCTTCTTCTGAAGAAGGGTCTAGGCCCGAAACGTCAGCCTTCCTGCTCCTCTGATACTGCTTGGCCTGCTGCATTCATCCAGCTCCACACATTGTTATCTCCGATTCTCCAGCATCTGCAGCTCCTTCTATCTCTTAATAATACGACAGACCTGTTTAATTTTCCACCTGTTAAATGCTCTAAGACAGGCTAATGGCGGACGGTAAGGGTGGGAGGGATTTCTGATCATGCAACTGACGAAAAATATCAGAGTGTCCGCCACCATGATCCATAGCTCCTGAATAAAATATGTTGGTAAAACTATATTACCACAGCAACTCAAAATCCTTGGATGGGGAATGCAATCAGGCAGGGTGTCCCTGGTTGGCTCAATTCAGATTGAGTCAACAGTCTGGGGTTTGATCCCCATTCCAGCTTGGGCTAGACTCATCACTTTCTCTTCATCTTGATTTGTTGTGGGGTTGTGTGTCATACCTGCCTTGGGTATACACAGACGAGAAAGACCCCTTGCTCTAAGGACACGGGCAAACCCTCACATTAAGACAATACAACACAGAAGCAGAAATAGGCCATTCTGCCCATCGAGCTGCTCTGCCATTCAGTAGTTATCTGAAAAACCTAACGAGCCAGGGACCTTATAACATTCAAGCTTAACATTAAACTCAGCACTTTCCCAATTCTGTAGACAGATGGGAACAATGTGGAGTGGAGAGGTTATGGGAATAGTTTATGTCGCTGAAGCAGTGTAACGTAGCAGGTGCCTATCATGCGTTGTCATTAGAATTTCAAAGGCTGGGCATTCTGGTCACGGCGCTAAATGAACACAAGCTTCATTCAACAGAACAGGAATGAAATAATTAATTTACTCACTACGTCCATCTCTCCCTCCCACAGCAGATAAGCAAACTGAGTTCATAATTCTTGCTGTACTGTGTTCAAAGGCATAGCTTGGTGGACATTTGCAAACAGATGGAGGTAATTTGTTGATAATAAAATGTGAGGCTGGATGAACACAGCAGGCCAAGCAGCATCTCAGGAGCACAAAAGCTGACGTTTCGGGCCTAGACCCTTCATCAGAGAGCTCTCTGATGAAGGGTCTAGGCCCGAAACGTCAGCTTTTGTGCTCCTGAGATGCTGCTTGGCCTGCTGTGTTCATCCAGCCTCACATTTTATTATCTTGGAATTCTCCAGCATCTGCAGTTCCCATTATCTCTGAGGTAATTTGTTGTATCAGTTATCAAATCTCCTCGGAAATTATAAACACTGAGAGCTCTTTTTTGCTGCCAGTCAAGTTCGAAAAGACACTGATCCATTCAAGACAATTAGCTATTTGGTAAACAGATTCTGAACAGCATTGTCATCCCAAATGAATATTGCGCATTTGAGGTTGCAAGCACGTTAACAATGTGCTTGAATGAGGCTGAGTGCAATATGCTCTCGGTAAGTTCACTTGCTGCATTGAAGCCCTAACGTATGCTGAGTTAAATTTTCAATGTGCCTGGCACAGGAGAGGTGAGTGAGGGCATTCTCACTTTTCCTGCTGTGCTGAGCCTTACATCTGTGCTTTTTATTGATCCTGATGGAAATCAAAGCAAGTGCTTGGAGCTGCTAATGATTTCACTGGTCAAAACACAGGTTCTGCTGTGTCACACTGCAAGTACACTGCATTGTCAGCTAATTAGAAAGAGGATTCAGAACTGTTTCAGAAGCTGAATGGTTGACAATTGGTTCACCAGGGGTGATCTTACGTTCAGGCTTCACTGCACTTCAATAATTGGTGGAAGAAAACTCATGGGTCGGGGGAAGATGGCAGGGAATTCTTTTCCACTCCTCAACCTGGGATCTGAAATGCACTCCGCCAAATGTGGAAGCAAACTCAATCGGAACTTTCCAAAGGAGGTTGGATATTTGCCTGTTAGAATGGGTGCAGAGGCCCTTTGGCCCTTCAAATCTATGCTGCCTCTCTGCAAGAGACACTTTGCTAATCCCTCGCCCAAGCCCGTCCCTTTGCATTTCAGGTGTTTATCCAATTCTCTTGAAAACCGCAATCGACCCTGTCTCCCTCACCCTTCCAGATCCCATAACACTCGCTGCGCAAAAGAAAGATTTTGCTCATAACATTGTTTATTCTTTTGCAAATCACTTTAAAATGAAAACATCACCTATAACTGATCCTCCAGCTATGAGGGACTTGGTTGGAGGGGCACACCACCTGATGACTGGTCACCTCATACAGGGAACATCAACATATTCAGTCCTCTACAAAGTGGCGGGTCCAAACTCCCGTCTAACTCTATCGTGATCCACTACCTAAAATCCTCCCAGGATTGTATGGTTCCTGGGTTATTAGATCAGCGATGTAACGTTGTGGTGGTGTGCCTCGCAACCAATAATATATAACTGATAATGATGCAGAGTTTTTGTGGTGCAGAGGGGGGAATCCCTCTCTCTGAACCTGAAGATGTGGGTTCGAGCCAGTATTCAATGGCTGTAGATAAACAGATTGATGACTAGCTCCTGTAGTGTGATAGCAAGCAGTGACAGTGGGGGGAATCTCCAGGTCAGCAGCCTGCAGAAAGCAATGACCAACCACTCCTGTACATGGGTCTAAGAAGCAGAACAATCCAATGGAAGCGCGTGGTCCAACCCTCAGTAACCAGAATCGAAGACAAGACAGACAATAGTCATGATTCACAAACTGGTAAATGGAGAACCTACAATATTGAGTTCCAGCTATGAAGATCAAGTTTTTTTATTATTTATTCATGGGATGTGGGCATCACTGGCTAGGCCAGTATTTTTTGCCCATCCCTAGTTGTCCCTTGAGGAGGTGGGGTTGAGCTGCCTTCTTGAACCGCTGCAGTCCGTGTGCTGTGGGTTGACCTTACGGAGAGAATTCCAGGATCTTGACCCAGTGACACTGAAGGAACGGCAACATATTTCCAAGTCAGGATGGTGAGAGGCTTGAAGGGGAACATGCGGGGGCTGGTGTTCCCATGTATCTGCTGCCCTTGTCCTTCTGAATGAAATTGGTTGTGGGTTTGGAAACTGCGATATATGGATGTTTGGTGAATTTCTTCAGTGCATTTGTGGATAGTACACACTGCTGCGACTGAGTGTCGCTGGCAGAGGGAGTGGATGCTTGTGGATGTGGTGCCAATCAAGCGGCTGCTTTGTCCTGGATGGTGTCGAGCTTCTTGTGTGTTGTTGGGGCTGTGCCCATCCAGGCAAGTGGGGAGTATTCCATCACACTCCTGACTTGTACCTTGTAGATCATGGATATGCTCTGGGAAATCAAGAGGTGAGTTACTCCTTACACCTGTCCTAGCTGCTCTTTATAGAATTTTCAGAATTGTCACAGTGCTGAAGACTATTTACCCTCCTGTGTCTACACTGGCTCTCTGAACAGTTTATTTAGGGCCAATCTCCTCCTTTTTTCCATAATTCCACACACTGTTTCCAGTTAAATTGTTTGGGGAGGTGATGGCAGAGTGGTATTATCATTAGATTAATAATCTAGGGAACACAGATAATATCCTGGGGGCCTGGATCTGAACACCACCATTGCAGATTGCAGATTTTGAACGGAATAAAAATTCTGGAATTAACATTGAATGATGGCTATCACTTAGGAGTCTCGGATGGTGCTGAACTTTGTGCAATCGTCGGCGAACATCCCCACTTCTGACCTCATGATGGAGGGAAGGTCATTGATGAAGCAGCTGAAGATGGTTGCGCTGAGGATACTACCCTGAGGAACTCCTGTAAAGATGTTCTGGAGCTGGGATGACTGACCTACAACAACCGTGACCATCTTCCCATGTGCCAGGAATGACTCCAATCACTGGAGAGTTTGCCCCTGATACCCATTGATTCCAGCTTTGCCAGGGCTCCTTGATGCCACACTCGGTCGAATGCAGCCTTGATGTCAAGGGCTGTCACTCTCACCCCACCCTCTGGAACTCAGCTCTTTTGTCCATGTTTGACCCAAGGCTGTAATGAGATCAGGAGCTGAGTGGCCCTGTCGGAACCCAAACTGGGCGTCACTGACCAGGTTATTGCTGAGCAGGGGCTGCTTGACAGCGCTGTTACTGACACCTTCCATCACTTTACTGATGATCAAGAGTAGGCTGATGGATTGGGTTTGTCCTGCATTTTGTGTAGAGGACATATCTGGACAATTTTCCCATATTGTCAGATAAAAGCCAATGCTGTAGCTGTAATGTTTACAGAAGTAGACTTAATAACTGTTTTAAGAGAAAAGGACCCTTAGAAAACAGTGACCGTGACATGGTAGAATTTTGCATTCAGTTCAAGAGTGGGAAATGTGGGCCAGAAACAACTGTGATAAACATAAATATGATTAATCACATAGGGATGAGTGCTGGGTGATTGTAGTAGATTAGGAAAGGAATTCAGATGAAAAAAATGGTTGAACAATGGCAGACATCTAGCAAAGCAGTTCAGTCACACCACAAAACTGTGTTGCAGTGGAAAAGAGAGATCATGGGAAAAGGATAAGTCCACTGTGGTTTGCCAGGGAAATTAAGAATCAGATCAAAAGAAAAAGACCTACAATGTGGCAAAGATTAGTGGAGAGCCAGGGGATTTTGAAGGTGTTTTTAAAAAAAACAAATACCCGTTAAGAAAATAAACTTTCAGAGTAAATCTGTAAGTAATATCAAAACAGACAGTAAGAACATTTTTAAATAAACTAAAAAAAGTGAGAGACAAAAGTGAGCATTGGCCCCTTAGAGAATAAGGATGGGGAATTAATGATGAGGAACTAGGGAATGCCAGAGTATTTAATTAATAATTTGCATCAATCTTCATGGGAGAAGAAACTAAGTGCATTCCAAAAATATTCAATCATCAAGGGTGAAAATAGGAAGGGAAATATAGAGTGATAATGAGAACTGCAGATGCTGGAGAATCCAAGATAATAAAATGTGAGGCTGGATGAACACAGCAGGCCGAGCAGCATCTCAGGAGCTCTGGGCCTGCTGTGTTCATCCAGCCTCACATTTTATTAGAAGGGAAATATAGATATCAAATTGGCCAAGTGGGTGGGCATAAACTTGGCAGATGGAATACAATGTGGGAAAATTGAGGTTATGTATTTTGGCAGGAGGATAGGGTAGCTGAATATTATTTAAATGGAGAAAGACTGCAGAACACTACAGCACAGATTATTTTGGGAGTGCTTGTGCATTAATTGCAATAAGTCAGTTTACACGTTCAGCAGGTAATAAAGAAGGCAAATGAAAGGTTGGCCTTTACTTCCAAGGGAGTGGAGCATTAGAGGAGGGATGTCTTGCTGAAACTATATAAGGCACGAGTTAGACCACACTTAAAATAACGTGAACAGCTTTGGACCTTTATTTTAGGAAAAATATAGAGTCATAGATTTATAGTTATAGCACAGAAACAGAACCTTTGGTCCAACTCATCCACCATTTAGCCCACATCCCTCTAAACCCTTCCTATTCACATACCCATCCAGATGCCTTTTAAATGTTGTAATTGTACCAGCCTCCATCACCTCCTTGGGCAGCTCATTCCATACATGCACCACCCTTTGTTTGAACAAGTTGCCCCTCAGGTCCCATTTAAATCTTTCCCCTCTCACCTTAAACCTATGTCCTCTCATTTTGGATACCCCCACCTTGGAGGAGAATGCCTTGGCTGTTCACCCTATCCATTCCCCTCATGCTTTTATAAACTTCTATAAGGTCTCCCCTCAGCGTCCATTGTTCCAGGGAAAATAGCCCCAGTCTATTCAGCCTCTCCCATAGCTCAAACCCTCCAAACCTGGCATTGTCCTTGTAAATCTTTTCTGAACTCTTTCAAGTTTTTTTTATTCATTCATGGGATGAGGGCATTTCAGAGCAGGAAGCATTTATTGTTCATTCCTAATTGCCCAGAGGGCAGTTCAGAGTCAGCCACATTGCTGTGGGTCTCGAGTCAAATGTAGGCCAGACCAGGTTAAGATGGCAGTTTCCTTCCCTAAAGGACATTAGTGAAAGTTTCACAATATCTTTCCTCTACCAGGGAGAATTAAATGCACTATTCCAAAGGTGGCCTAATCAATGTCCTGTACAGCCATAATATGACCTCCTAACTCCTATACTTAACGCACTGACCACTAAAGGCAAGCATACAAACACCTTCTTCACTATCCTGTCTACCTGTGACTCCATTCTCAAGGAACTATGAACCTGCACTCCAAGGTCACTTTGTTGAGCAACACTCCCAGGACCTTACCATGAAGTGTAATGTAGCACCTCACATTTATCCAAATTAAACTCCATCGGCCATTCCTTGCCTGTTGGCCCATTTGATCATGGTCCTGTTGTACTCTGAGAAATATATTGGCATTGGAGTGGTTGGGAAGGTTTGCCAGGCTAACAGCAAGAATAAAGGAACTGTCTTATGGGCAGAGTGTAAGTGGTTTGTACCTGTACTTTTTGGAGTTTGGAAAATGTGACGTGACTTAATTAAAAAAGTCAAGATTCTTAGGGGACCTGATGGGGTCTATGGAGAGAGGATGCTTACCCTTGTGGGAGGGTAGAGAAGCAGAGGACATCATGTCAGACTCAGGGGTCACATCATGCGGCATTTCCTGTCTCAGTGGGAAGTGAATGTGTGGTATTCTTTGCTGTAGAGGCTAGGTTGTTAACTGTTCAAAGCTGAGATGGACAGATTTTTCATTAGTAAGAGAATTAAGGGTCTATGGGGAAAAGGCAGGGAAGTGGAGTTTGGGATTATCGGTTTATGATCTTATTGAATGGCAGGCTTGATGGGCCAAATGGACTACTTATGGTCTGCGCTGAAACAACTTGTAAATGGTGTGGCAAGCTCTCGAACACAGAGCCATTGTAGTATCCAGTGCCTGAAGTCATTTAGTCATAGAATTGTAGATGTTTACAACATGGAAACAGGCCCTTCGGCTAAACGTGTCCATGCTGCTCTGTGTTCACAATTAATCTAGAACCATTTGCCTGCGTTTGGCCCATTTCTCTCCATATCTATTCCATCCATGTACCTTTCTAAATTTCTTAAATGGCAAACCTGTGCTCACGTCCAGTACTACCTCTGGCAGCCAGTTCCAGATACTCACCTCCCTCTGTTTGAAAAAGAATGCCTCTCCAAGCCCCTTTGTATCTCTCCCCTCTCACCCTAAACCTATGCCCTCTGGTTTCAGACTCCCCTATCTTAGGGAAAAGCTGTTGCCTATCTACCTTATCTGTGTCTCTCAAACCTCTAAAACGTCAGCCCTCACTCTCCTACACTCCAAGGTAAAAAGTCCCAGCCTCTCCAAATAACTCAAACCTTGCAGACCAGGCAGCATCCTAGTAAATCTTTTCTGCGCTCTTTCTAGTTTAATAATATCCTTTGTGTATTAGGTGAGCAGAATTGCACGCAGTACTCCAAACGTGGCCTCGCCTACATCTTGTATTCCTTGATATCATTAGGGTGAATCGAATTGGCTGAAGACTGGTATCTGTGACGCTGGGGACCACTGGAGGAGGCCGAGATGGATCATCCACTCAGAATCTCTGGCTGAAGATTGCTGCAAATGCTTCAGCCTTACTTTTTGCACTGATGTGCTGCGCTTTCTCCTCATTGAGGATGGGGATAGTCGTGGCGCCTCCTCCTCCAGTAAGTTGTTTAATTGTCCATCAACATTCCCGACTGTATGTGGCAAGATCACAGAGCCTGGCTACAGGATAGTAGTAGATTGGGGATGTACCAGACCATGAGGTTGCGCATTATTTAAGCACAATTCTGCAAATACAATCTTGCTAAAGGCTCCACCCTTCCAGTTTTTTTGAGGATTATTTGGGAAGGACAGTGGCGAATGATCAAGATTCCCTTTCCATAGGACTGACATGAAGCTAGTGATGACCAGAGCTGCTAACTTCCCCAGTAAAGATGTCTCGCTATCTCTTAAAAAGTTCCTAAATTATTTTAATTATAATAGAGAGTCATCTTGGAACCATTTTCTGCATTAACTGTGCTCAATAATTGCAAGTTGTTGCTACTTGATAATTAATTAAGAGAATATATTAGCGAATCTACTAAATGCCATTGGACACAAGATAATTTATATCCAGTGCTTATGACTAATCAGAAACAAGAAAAGACTTGCATCTCCATAGCACCTTTCACAACTTCTCAATGTCACAAAGTGATTTCCAGCCAATGCAGTTTTTCTGAAATATGGTCACTGTGCCAGCAAAGGGGACTCCACCATCAGTAACATGATTAATGCAGGTACCTTAATGCAAAGGAATCATACAGTCCCTTCAGTGTAGAAGCAGGCCATTTAGCCCATTGAGTCACACTGAACCCTCCAAAGATCATCCCACCCAGACCCATGCCTATAACCCTGCATTTCCCATGGCTAAACCACATAGCCTGCACATCCCTGGTCACTATGGGCAATTTAGCATGGCCTATCCACTTAACATGTTCATCTTTGGACTGTGGGAGGAAACCCACGCAGACACGGGGAGAAATCCACACAGGCAGTTGTCCAAGGGAGGGATTGAAACTGGGTCCCCGGTACAGTGTAGCAGCAGAGCTAACCGCTGGGTCACCGTGCTGCCCTAAAATTGAGTTAAAGATAGCCATGACCTTATTGAATGGCACAATAAACCCAGAGAAACATCTGGCCAAACTTAGCGATAATGGGAACTGCAGATGCTGGAGAATCCAAGATAACAAAGTGTGGAGCTGGATGAACACAGCAGGCCAAGCAGCACCTCAGGAGCACAAAAGCTGACGTTTCGGGCCGAGACCCTTCATCTGTTGCTGGGCCTACTGTGTTCATCCAGCCTCACATTTTATTATCTTGGCCAAACTTAGCTGCTGGCTTGTTATATCCCTACATCAGATCTAAGTGTTTGAGGATTTGACGACTTTGTCATCGTCTTTGAGAAAAACAGAAACTGTGAATGATGTTGTTTGTTGACACATTTTGTTACATTTAAATATTCGTAGACACTATGAAAGAAAAACCAGATTACTCCGTGTTTGGCTCTGGATTTAATGTCAGCAGGAGCTCTGCAATTTCAACATATCGAGGAATGGTTGCAGCACACGGGGGGCCATTCAGCCCATTGTGTGGGTGCTGGTTTTCTGCAAGGGCAACTCAGCTTGTGCCCCCCCCCACCATTATTTTCTCCCTGATTAATCCTGCAAATCTTTTTCTCTGGTTCTCCTACTCCCTTTCCAAAGACCCCCCCGCCGCCCACCCCCCGCTTTGGTCCAGTTGCCCCCAGTAAACACAACAGACTGCAAAGTCAGTCTGCCCCCTCAAAGTCATTCTGCATAAAATGCAAGATAGAAGTGAGTACACTCACAGCGGCGGAGTATTCAAGATAGAAGTGAGTACACTCACAGCGGCGGAGTATTCAGGATAGAAGTGAGTACACTCACAGTGGCGGAATATTCAGGATAGAAGTGAGTACACTCACAGCGGCGGAGTATTCAAGATAGAAGTGAGTACACTCACAGCGGCGGAGTATTCAGGATAGAAGTGAGTACACTCACAGCGGCGGAGCATTCAAGATAGAAGTGAGTACACTCACAGCGGCGGAGCATTCAAGATAGAAGTGAGTAAACTCACAACAGCGGAGCATTCAAGATAGAAGTGAGTACACTCACAGCGGCGGAGTATTCAGGATAGAAGTGAGTACACTCACAGTGGCGGAATATTCAGGATAGAAGTGAGTACACTCACAGCGGCGGAGTATTCAAGATAGAAGTGAGTACACTCACAGCGGCGGAGCATTCAAGATAGAAGTGAGTAAACTCACAACAGCGGAGCATTCAAGATAGAAGTGAGTACACTCACAGCGGCGGAGCATTCAAGATAGAAGTGAGTACACACACAGTGGTGGAGTATTCAAGCTACCACGTCCATCTCACCCAGAGAAACATGCACTCACTCTTTAAGGCCACCACCGCCAGGGATCAGTGTCTGCACCAAGGAATGCAAATGCGTTTGGGAGAGATAATGGGAACTGCAGATGCTGGAGAATCCAAGATAACAAAGTGTGAAGCTGGATGAACACAGCAGGCCAAGCAGCATCTCAGGAGCACAAAAGCTGACGTTTCGGGCCTAGACCCTTCATCAGAGAGGGGGATGGGGAGAGGGAACTGGAATAAATAGGGAGAGAGGGGGAGGCGGACTGAAGATGGAGAGAAAAGAAGAAAGGTGGAGAGGAGAGTATACGTGGGGAGGTAGGGAGGCGATAGGTCAGTCCAGGGAAGAAGGACAGGTCAAGGAGGCGGGATGAGGTAGTAGGTAGGAAATGGAGGTGAGGCTTGAGGTGGGAGGAAGGGATGGGTGAGAGGAAGAACAGGTTAGGGAAGCAGAGACAGGCTGGGCTGGTTTTGGGATGCAGTCGGGGGAGGGGATGAGTTGGGCTGGTTGTGTGATGCAGTGGGGGGAGGGGACGGACTGGGCTGATTTTGGGATGCGGTGGGGGAAGGGGAGATTTTGAGCTGGTGAAGTCCACATTGATACCATTGGGCTGCAGGGTTCCAAGCGGAATATGAGTTGCTGTTCCTGCAACCTTCGGGTGGCATCATTGTGGCACTGCAGGAGGCCCATGATGGACATGTCATCTAAAGAATGGGAGGGGGAGTGGAAATGGTTTGCGACTGGGAGGTGCAGTTGTTTATTGCGAACCGAGTGGAGGTGTTCTGCAAAGCGGTCCCCAAGCCTCCGCTTGGTTTCCCCAATGTAGAGGAAGCCACACCGGGTACAATGGATACAGTATACCACATTGGCAGATGTGCAGGTGAACCTCTGCTTAATATGGAAAGTCATCTTGGGGCCTGGGATGGGGGTGAGGGAGGAGGCGTGGGGGCAAGTGTAGCACTTTCTGCGGTTGCAGGGGAAGGTGCCGGGTGTGGTGGGGTGGGAGGGCAGTGTGGAGCGAATAAGGGAGTCACGGAGAGAGTGGTCTCTCCGGAAAGCAGACAAGGGTGGGGATGGAAAAATGTCTTGGGTGGTGGGGTCTGATTGTAGATGGCGGAAGTGTCGGAGAATGATGCGTTGTATCTGGAGGTTGGTCGGGTGGTGTGTGAGAACAAGGGGGATCCTCTTTGGGCGGTTGTGGTTGGGGTGGGGTGTGCGGGATGTGTTGCGGGAAATGCGGGAGACGCAGTCAAGTGTGTTCTCGACCACTGTGGGGGGAAAGTTGCGGTCCATCCCCTATTCCCAATTCCTCCGCCTCTGCCGCATCTGTTCCCAGGATGAGGCATTCCACTCCCGCACATCCCAGATGTCCAAGTTCTTCAAGGACCGCAAATTTCCCCCCACAGTGATCGAGAACGCCCTTGACCGCGTCTCCCGTATTTCCCGCAACACATCCCTCACACCCCGCCCCCGCCACAACCGCCCCAAGAGGATCCCCCTCGTTCTCACACACCACCCCACCAACCTCCGGATACAACGCATCATCCTCCGACACTTCCACCATCTACAATCCGACCCCACCACCCAAGACATTTTTCCATCCCCACCCTTGTCTGCCGTCTGGAGAGACCACTCTCTCCGTGATTCCCTTGTTCGCTCCGCACTCCCCTCCAGCCCCACCACACCCGGCACCTTCCCCTGCGACCGCAGGAAGTGCTACACTTGCCCCCACACCTCCTCCCTCACCCCTATCCCAGGCCCCAAGATGACTTTCCACATTAAGCAGAGGTTCACCTGCACATCTGCCAATGTGGTATACTGCATCCACTGTACCCGGTGTGGCTTCCTCTACATTGGCGAAACCAAGTGGAGGCTTGGGGACCGCTTTGCAGAATACCTCCGCTCGGTTCGCAATAAACAACTGCACCTCCCAGTCGCAAACTATTTCAACTCCCCCTCCCATTCTTCAGACGACATGTCCATCATGGGCCTCCTGCAGTGCCACAATGATGCCACCCGAAGGTTGTAGGAACAGCAACTCATATTCTGCTTGGGAACCCTGCAGCCCAATGGTATCAATGTGGACTTCACCAGCTCAAAATCTCCCCTTCCCCCACCGCATCCCAAAATCAGCCCAGTCCGTCCCCTCCCCCCACTGCATCACACAACCAGCCCAACTCATCCCCTCCCCCCACTGCATCCCATAACCAGCCCAGCCTGTCTCTGCCTCCCTAACCTGTTCTTCCTCTCACCCATCCCTTCCTCCCACCCCAAGCCTCACCTTCATCTCCTACCTACTAACCTCATCCCACCTCCTTGACCTGTCCGTCTTCCCTGGACTGACCTATCCCCTCCCTACCTCCCCACCTATACTCTCCTCTCCACCTATCTTCTTTTCTCTCCATCTTCGGTCCGCCTCCCCCCTCTCCCTATTTATTCCAGTTCCCTCACCCCATCCCCCTCTCTGATGAAGGGTCTAGGCCCGAAACGTCAGCTTTTGTGCTCCTGAGATGCTGCTTGGCCTGCTGTGTTCATCCAGCTTAACACTTTATTATCTATGCAAATGTGTTTACACATTTTAATCCCGCTTCCTTCATTGCCTGAGGTGCGTTCTGTGTCAGAAACAACCCCCAAGAAACAGGCATGGACCAATGCTTCATGGCGTTCTCTGCTGGGCTTAAACGATTTTGCAAGGCATAAAATCTCTTTCGAACATCTCCTTCTCTTGTTGCTCCTGGATTTCAAAAGATCTCTAACATTAGGGCGGCACGGTGGCTCAGCGATTAGCACTGCAGCCTCACAGCGCCAGGGACCCGGGTTCGATTCCACCCTCGGGCAACTGTCTGTGCCGATTCTCTCCATGTCTGAGTGGGTTTTCTCCCACAGTCCGAAGATGTGCAGGTTCGGTGGATTGATCATGCTAAATTACCCAGGTGTAGATTTGGTGGATGGTTGGGGTGCTCTGAGTGTCAATGTGGACTTGTTGGGTTGAAGGACCTGTTTCTACACTGCAGGGATTCGATGGTCTATGACACCCTCCTCTCCTGTGCCCTTACTCAAAGTATTGGAGATGAATTCAGTGTGGAGTCTCACAATCTAACTCAAGAAGCAGTCCTCGCTGTGAGAGACAGAAGTGCGATACTTGGAGAGATTGAGCTCCAATGTAATAATCTCCCACACAGATTCATTAAAAAAATCCCTCCATCTGGATCCTTTAGAACATAAGAACCCAGATCAGGAATAGGCCATTCAGCCCCTCAAGCCTGCTCCACTATTTAATCCAATCATGGCTGATCTCATCTCGGCCTCATCTCCACTTTCCTGCCTGCTCTCCATAACACTACAACCCATTCCTAATCAAACGTCTCTCTATCTCCTCCTTATATTTGTCCAATGTCCAGCATCCGCCACACCTTGGGGGAGTGAATTCCACAGATTCGTGCCCCTTTGAGAGAAGTAATTGCTCCTCATCTCTGTTTTAAATCCGCTATCCCTTATCCTAAATCCATCACCTCTCATTCGAGATTGTCCCACATCTTTACATCTACTTTAGCAATGCCCTCTTTAGCATTGTATGTACCTCAAATACATCTCATCTCATTCTTCTATAGGGAGGGAAATCTGCCATCCTTACCTGGTCTGGCCTACATGTGAAAGCATTATGGGTGACTCTGAATTGCCCTCTGACAATAGCCCAGCCAACTATTCAACTCAACGGCAAATAGTGATGTGCAACAAATGTTTTCCTTGCCATTGTTGTTAACAATCCTTTAAAGAATAACTAAATTTTAAAAGGTTTGATGCCAAGAGTGAGATACAAATAAAGTGCAATGAATGTTTTGACTCATTGCCCTGTGATGCAGCAGGAAGTTCTGGAGGAGGACATTTATCTTCAAAGGTGAGGCTGGTTCACTCAGGATATAGGCAACACTGACAAATGTCCGAGTCAGAAGGTCACGCTTTTAAACTCCCATCCAGCCTCCTGAGCAAAATTCCAGACACATTCCCTATGAAACCCTAAGAGAACGCTGCAGTGTTAATGCTGCCACCTTTCACATACATATTCAATGAAGCTCAATCTACTTTTTCAAACCTCAAAAAGTCCCATTGGCCATTTTCCCACGTATCATGAACAGAATCCGTGTAATTTCTCACTGCCTGTGATCGCAGTGTTTTTGTATGCAAAATTTACGTATTCCTTTACACTTGGAGATGTTGTCCCGAGTGAAACAATGTCAGCAGCATGCTTTTCCATGAGTTTAAAAATAAAGCATGTTATTTATAATCCTACACTTGTCCCAGGGACTTAAAATATGACATCTCTCTCACACACACACACACACACACACACACACACACACACACACACACACACACATACACACAGAGACACACACACACACACACACACACACACACACAACACACACACACACACACAGACACACACACACAGACACACACATACACACACACACACACACACACACCCACACACACACAGACACACACACACACACACATACACACACACACATACACACACACACACCCACACACAGACACACACACATACACACACACACACACCCACACACACACACATACACACACACACACACAGACACACACACACACACACACACACACACACACACACACACAATTATTCATAAAAATGTGAGACATAGATAAGAAAAAAGTGCAATTACAATGTGCAATCATCTCACTCTTTCTGTTGTATCAGGTATGTAGGTTCTGAGATGAGCTGATGCCTTGGCTAGAGTGAAATTCTTAGAAAGCAAAGGATTCGTCACAAGCTGCAAAGTTTCCTTGACCAGCAGGAGGTTGATTCTCTGTTGAGTTTGAAATTGGAACAGACGTGGGGAGAACCCTTCTCTCATTTTCAGCTATACTGCTGTCATTACCTGGATTGTTCTATTGGCTGCAAAAGCTGTTTTGCCTGGTGGTCTTGCTGATGGAACTCTGTGGTCCTCTTTTGGTTTTAAAAGGCAATAAACATGACTATCTGATTTTCATGGAACTTGTTGCAAGTCCAAAGTATTTTTTTTTCCAAATAAGGTGTTGTGTAAAGTTGATAACGCCACATCTATAATGACATTCTCATCTTGAATGTTTGAGAGAGCCAGAGCCTTTACATATAAGTGGCCCAATCAGTTTGAAAAGACCCATGTGAATGACTTTCAGGAAGCTACACTGCATCAATATCAGCGACCAGTGATCAGTAACAGTCACTATCTCTTCCCACAATGGCTTCAGTCTGTCAATTCAGTGACCCCCCCACATGGAGAAGCATTGAGGTCCCTGAGATAGGTATGGGAGACATGAGATTAAGCACTGTGTCTCCTGGCTGGAGGGTTCGGACTAGATGTCAGAGTGTCAGGATGGAAGATTGGCCATCTGGGACAAAAAAAAGTCTCTTCACTTAGTGAAATGTGAGCTAACGGAATTGTCTAACCCAGAGAGCTGTGGACAACCAATCACTGAAAGTATTCACAGTTGAGGTCAGTTGATTTCTGGGCACAAAGAGAATCAGGGACAATATGGGGATAATCACAGGAAGTGGAGATTATGTGGAAAATTCCTCAAGACTGCACTAAATCTAGAAACAGACTCAAGGGCCCATGTTACTTATTCCTGTGCGATTTATAGACAATGCAGCACTTTATTTTAAACACATAAGATCGTGTGCATTAGGAACAGATGGAGGCCACACAGCCCGTCATGCTTGCTTCACCATTTCATAAGTTCTTAGCAGCTCTGATTGAGACCTGAACCCCACTTTCTTGCCTTTCCCTGTGACTCTCTTTATGTGTGGATCTAGGGAGTGCACCCCTCTCCTTTGACCAGAGCCACAACAAAGTGGGACTCAGTCCAATGTTCTGAATTCCCTGCCCTGCAAATTCTGACTCCATTTCCTGGGATGTCACTGCACCAGCAAAAACGAGGTCTTCAGCCCTGGAGGAGGAGGTTTTTAGGGCCCAGCAGCCTCAATAAACACAGCCAGCAATTCATACCTTAGTGCGTAACATTGTCAACTCTGGTAGGGGATTTCCCTGGAGGCCACTTCTTCATCCCAATGGATTCCACCCCAACACTCATCCCATTGATCCCTAACATATACCTAACACTGTGAATGAGTGGGTTACCTTATGAGGCAGGCTCTGTGACCTCAGAGGTGACTTAATTGAGTCATTTAAGATCCTGAGGGGACTTGACCAGATGGATGTGGAAAGGATGTTTCCGCTTGTGGGAGAACCGAGAATGAGGGGTCACTGTTCAAAAATAAGGAGTGGTCCATTTACGACAGCAATGAGGAAACTTTTTTTTCTCTTCGAGCGTTCTGAATCTTTGGAGCTCCCTCCTTCAAACAACGGGGGACGCAAAATGTTTCAACATTTTGAAGGGACAGGGAGATAGATTCTTGATAGCCAAGGGGTTGAAAGATTTTTGGGAATGTACAAGATTAGAGCTGGGGTTAAAGTCAGATCAGCTACGACCTTATTAAATAGTGTAGCGGGTTGGAAGGGCCAGATCACCTCATCTTCCTCTTTGTTCCTCTGTTACATGTCCATCCCCTTCCTTCTCAGTAATGAACTGACTCTTTGTCACCTGATTGGTTGAATCATGGCCTTCTGTCGAATAGTCTTTTCCTCCCAAAGCCGCCAATTCCAATATTTCTTTATGATCTACACATTGAAATGTTCAAACAGATAGGTTTTGCTTGCTGCCACATCCTGAGGATTACTCCATTCCTCGATCTGCCAGGCTAATTGCAGAAACTCGCCAAAGATCCTCAGTCAGCACCTTCCAGACCTACAACCACTTCCACCTAGAAGGACGATGGCAGCAGATACATGGGAACACCACCACTTCAAGTTCCCCTCCGAGACACTCACCATCCTGACTTGGAAATATATCCCCGTTCCTTCACTGTCGCTGGGTCAAAATCCTGGAATTCCCTCCCTAAGGGCATTGTGGGTCAACACACAGCACAGGGACCGCAGCGGTTCAAGAAGGCAGCTCACCCCCACCTTCTGAAGGGGCGACTAGGGACAGGCAGTAAATGCTGACCCAGCCCACATCCCATAAGTGACTAAAAAAAGTTCTGGAAAATTTGGCTAGCTGTACTACTGAGAATGTTGAAGGCAAATTGAAAGCATGTAGAAATGTGCTCAGGAATTCAGAAGATGTGCGATAGATCAGTAATTTCAAGGTTATACTCCTTCCTCTAACTGTCAGTGATTGATAGCGGTCCGAGCCTCACACTCTGGTATTGATCCTGTGCTAATTGTTCCCTTCAGATTCAGGTAAGCGCTTTTAACGCCAGAATCCAGGCTGTTATCCATTCATGTTGGAATGGAGGTGTGAGAGTCACAGCTTTACAGTAATGAAAGAGTCTACTGGGAGCATGGAACCACAACAGGGAGCCACACAGTGACAGCAAGGTCATTGCTGATGTCAATTACCCTGAAAGTGGTTGTGGAATAGCTGCTAGCTACTTGCTGCCGTGCTCTATGGAACTGGAAGGTTTTGCCATTTCAAAATTAGCCTTAGAATTTCTGTTTCAGCTCCTGTGTTGACAAGAGCTAAATTGAATTGGCATTGATGGCAGTTTTGAAATTGATTTCTCTCTTTAACCAAAGCAATAGTTCCGAAATAGAGCCCCA